>NW_024396603.1:0-85365 GCF_016617805.1 Bactrocera tryoni
AAACTAATACGGCTGTGTAAACCGACGCTGAGCAACACGAAAACTCCGTCAGAATCGGGAAGAACCTCTCCGAGCCGTTCGATACCAAACGAGGTTTCAGACAAGGCGATTCCCTATCGTGTGACTTTTTCAACCTGCTTCTGGAGAAAATAGTTCGAGCTGCAAAACTTAATAGAGAAGGTACCATCTTTTATAAGAGTGTACAGCTGCTGGCGTATGCCTTAACACCCGCGCCGTTAGTTCTGCTTTCTCCAGACTAGACAAGGAAGCAAAACAAATGGGTCTGACAGTGAACGAGGGCAAGACGAAATATCTCCTGTCATCAAACAAACAGTCGTCGCACTCGCGACTTGGCACTCACGTCACTGTTGACAGTCATAACTTTGAAGTTGTAGATAATTTCGTCTATTTAGGAACCAGTATTAACACCACCAACAATGTCAGCCTGGAAATCCAACGCAGGATAACTCTTGCCAACAGGTGCTACTTAGGACTGAGTAGGCAATTGAAAAGTAAAGTCCTTTCTCGACGAACAAAAGCCAAACTCTATAAGTCACTCATAAGTCGCGTCCTGCTATATGGTGCAGAGGCTTGGACGATGTCAACAACTGATGAGTCGACGTTGCGAGTTTTCGAGAGAAAAGTTCTGCGAAAGATTTATGGTCCTTTGCGCGTTCTCCACGGCGAATATCGCATTCGATGGAACGATGAGCTGTACGAGATATACGACGACATTGACACAGTTCAGCGAATTAAAAGACAGCGGCTACGCTGGCTAGGTCATGTTGTCCGGATGGACGAAAACACTCCAGCTCTGAAAGTATTCGACGCTGTACGCGCCGGGGGAAGCAGAGGAAGAGGAAGACCTCCACTCCGTTGGAAGGACCAAGTGGAGAATTTAAATTTAATTTTTTTCTTAAAGTGTTTAGATACATATGCTCCAGTTCGGAACACACCAAAGGTAGCAAGCATTTATGGTGCGCGAAAGTACAGGCGAAAAAAGAATAGTAAAACGGCACATGCAAAATTCAGCTAGCAGCGATCAAAAAAGCAAGCAAAAAAAGTTTCAAATGCTACCGCTGCGGTAAAAAGGAGAATTTTGCTGCATGGTGCAAGGAAAGGCAAAACGCAAATAAAGATCAGAGGGACAGCAACGCAGATTTTTGCAAGCCGAGTAACAATATTGTTTAAAAATATTAAAACAACTAAATTTTGATCTTTCAATACTTAATAAGGTAAATTAAGCCTGTTAGTTCGCAATTAATAGATGTTTTAATCATTTGTAATTGAAAATTAATTCTATTTTGCATCAAATTACAAATCGTTTCTAGAAATATATTTAAATTTCCCATTTCCTTTGATTTTCATTGTTTTAAATTTTTATTAGCGATCTTGAACGGCGGCAACGAATTCCTCCGTTTACATATATTTTTGGTATAATTTCAATCTGGCCGTTGCAGTCATTCCAATTGCAAAACGTCAAAATCTACCCAATCCAGTCAACTGTCAAAGTTCGGTAGGTGAGCGGTTTTCACATTTCCAGTGACAGGAGAGTTATGGATCTCTTTTATCTCTGCTTATAGAGAAGATCCAACAACGGACAAGCGTGTGAACTGTCAAAAGCTAACAAAATGTGATGAGGGTGTTTCACCACACCTAGCTCAGAAGGAGAAATTTTAACAGTGGCGCGTGAACGGAGTGAGCATTTAATGAAAATTATGCTCAGAAATATACATTGCTATTACAGACGCCTTTTGCTTATATTTTTATACGTTTACATGCCATCATATTAATTGATATGATTATGATTTTGAGTATTTTTATGAATACATGCAAAACTGATAATATTCTAATTAAATTATGCTATTTCCACAACAATAATTGTAGTTAATGTGCGAAAAAGAGCTATTTTTTAAATATTTCTTTTGTTTGATACTATAATATAATTTCATATGTGCTTATGTTTGTATATATGCTATATATAAATATATATATATCTACATATGTATGTGGCATACTATCATAATATCCTAAAAAACTTAATATATTACAATAATATTGTATGTAAATTACATTTCTTCACTTAAATTTTCATACGCATCTAGCTATTAGCACATAGTTACATATATACATACATATGTAATTAGAATTCAAATTCAAATCGTGATATTATCATTTATTAGTAAAAAGTGTGCGCGCACTGCTCTATATGTGCATACATATGCATATGTGTACGACATTGCCGCCCAGTTAGAACAGTGCCGGTCATGTTACCAAGTGACATGCCGGTAACGCGTGCCGGTTTAATTGTCACACTTTCCTATCACGTTCTTAAGGGCGAATCAAAAAACCTCCGAAAACTTTTGTATACATGTGATTTTTTTATCACCTTCTTGAGCACACATTTTCTGCTACAATAAAACTATATCCTCGCTACTCACACTTTAGTTAAATTTAAGGCAAACGGGGAAAACTGGTTCCAGCAAAGCGCGACGCTGCATGCTATACTAGCCTAGTGGTTAAACGCACGGCTTGGTATTCCATGAGACTCGAGTTCGAATCTCAAAATAAAAGATTTTTTATTTTTTTTTAAATTTTTTTTCAAATTATTTTTAACAAAAATTACATTAAAGTTTAAATTAAAATAAATATTTCATTATTAATTCAATTCCTGCTTTGCAATGCTTAAATATCTAATGCTTCTTAAAATCTAGTATGTATTAAAATAATTATTTTTAATAATGTCAGAAATACATATAACTTTTTATTAAATATTTAAAGGGTTCACTCCTCAGTTTTCCTCTTCCTATAAATTCTTTGTTTGTGCCTATGGTGGCTCATTTCAATGGCTTTTCGAACTTGTTTTTCGAACATTGCCAATACATACGTTATGAATGAATCTATAAAAAAACATAATGAAAATTACAAATTAAAACAAATAATTGTAAGTAAAATTAAATAAAAAACAGAATTTACCGTATAAAATGTTGGAAACCAGCAGGAATTTGGAGAGAGGTTGCTTCCCACCCCTACCGTCCCAGTTACATAAATAAAGTAGTTCATCAGTGTACAGACTTCGCAACACATCATGTACACTATCTGAAGTACCTTTTATCCTCAAAACGAATTGTTTCTGTAAATAAAAATAGTATGTAAAAACTGAATTGTTTATTGAAAAAAGTTTATATATTACTTACCGTTGTAGCAGCAAATTCGTCGCATTTCAATTTTTCGTCCATTTCCAAAGCTGCAGCAAGCGTATTTAATGGTAGGGTGGAAGCAATTTCGGTTTGAACGTTGTCGATATCTTCACCAGTCATTCGGCATACCGATTGATGAATTTTGCGGATGAGGACCTTGCATTCACGAACCGTTTTTTGCTGCGCCATTTCTTCACTTTTATGAATAATCTGAAAAAGAAACAAAGACACATGTAGAGAAAAATAATAATGTATGCATATAAAAACTGTTCACATACATTTTCCTTTAAATGCTTATCGATTTTAGTTTCCAAATCGCATACCCTCGTCGTCAAATCGTCAAGCTGTTTGGAAATAGTGGTTAAAATGTCAATAACCTCTGGAAAAAGGTTGGAAACATAATAAATTAAACAAATTTAAAGAAATAAATTATATGGATGTTAGATTACCGTTTCCTTCCACAGGTCGTTTTGAAATGTTGACCTCTGTATTGTAGCAACCAGACGTGTTAAACTTTTACGCTTTAAATGTAATTGGTCTACAATAACAAAAACGTAACAATATATTGAAACGAAATTTTGTAAGTTTACATTTATTTACATACCTTTTGGGAGTTGAAGACGTTGTTGGACAATCCTCCAAGTCAATTTCGTCAAATATATTTTCCATCTAATTGAGAAATAAAAATTGGCAGTATCAAAGTTCTTTTCCAAAAATTTAAGAAAATGTAATAAAATGAGCCGAGAAAAATATATGTACATAAATACTTAAAAATCCTAATTTGAAAATTTATGAAATAAATGATGTAGAATGGGTATAAGGAGAAACTTTCCCTCATGTGGAATAGAGAAATATTTGTAAACTATATCGTCTTTTTTGATTTTAAATACCTTTTTATCTAATTTCTTCGCTACTAAAATACCTAAAACCCGATGACGATTCTAAAGGTTCTTCAAAATAATTTTCAACATCTAAAAAACAATGTGCAGATACCATAACGCAACCAGATTCGTCTGACATGGTTACTACTTTTATGGGCCCTAATTTTTCACTAAAACAATAAGAATCTTTTTCTTTTTAAATTCTATATTAAATAAATTAATTTTTAAAGTTTTGTTGGGTTCAATGTTTGTATTAGTTCTTTCATCAAGTCTTAAATGCAATTGCTGAAGGATTTTATTCGGTTTATTTATAAGTTTTTAAATATTGCATATGGTTTTCAAACTTATAGGCTGAAAACTGATCTAGAGGACCGAATTGCTTAGTGCAGTCAGTTAAATGCAGTAAACCATGCACGTTATAACTAACTAAATGGTCTCCGTATATATTCCCAAACAAATCAACGAATTCTTGTAATATTTGTTGGGCAACGTTAGCTTCAGTACTATATGATTTTTTACATGATAACAGCCTTATTCCTGCGTGCAATAATAAAAAATGGTAGTAATGGTCACTACTAATACAATCTTTGAGGACAAATATGCCTATATACAGTAAAAACTGCCTAAACTCTGTCGCTTTCCAATTGCTGATTTCATCTAAACTTCTACATATCCTGCCAAACTCAGAAGGAACTAAACTAGAGAGAAAAGTTATTTTTCGTTAATTTTGCTTACATTTATATTCCCTTTTTTAATTAGTAATTGAAGCAACTTTTTACATACACCAAGATCTACAAGATGCATCGGGTCTAATGGAAATTGGGAGACCATATTGAAATTAGCTAATTCTAAAATGTTTTCTCTAAATTTAAATGGATTAATATGATGTGATTTATCAATTCTATTTTTAAAAGACAAGTCAGTTCTTAAGTGATTAACTCGTTTTGAAAAACAAACTCTTCTCTCTTTGTATTCTCCGATTTGATCGCATTTCGAACAGCTGTTTTTTCCAGTGTGCGATTGTACACCTGTGACAAAAGCTCGAGCGGGAGAATCACAGCAAAATAAACGAATGTTAAATTTCTTTTTAACGGAAGAAGAACCTACCTGATGACCGTTTTCTTTTAAATAATCTGAAAAAGAAACAAAGAGACATGTAGAGAAAAATAATAATGTATGCATATAAAAACTGTTCACTTACATTTTCTTTTAAATGCTTATCGATTTTAGTTTCCAAATCGCATACCCTCGTCGTCAAATCGTCAGGCTGTTTGGAAGTAGTGGTTAAAATGTCAATAACCTCTGGAAAAAGGTTGGAAACATAATAAATTAAACAAATTTAAAGAAATAAATTATATGGATGTTAGATTACCGTTTCCTTCCACAGGTCGTTTTGAAATGTTGACCTCTGTATTGTAGCAACCAGACGTGTTAAACTTTTTACGCTTTAAATGTAATTGGTCTACAATAACAAAAACGTAACAATATATTGAAACGAAATTTTGTAAGTTTACATTTATTTACATACCTTTTGCGGGAGTTGAAGACGTTGTTGGACAATCCTCCAAGTCAATTTCGTCAAATATATTTTCCATCTAATTGAAAAATAAACATTGGCAGTATCAAAGTTCTTTTCCAAAAATTTAAGAAAATGTAATAAAATGAGCCGAGAAAAATATATGTACATAAATACTTAAAAATCCTTATTTGAAAATTTATGAAATGAATGATGTAGAATGGGTATAAGGAGAAACTTTCCCTCATGTGGAATAGAGAAATATTTGTAAACTATGTCGTCTTTTTTGATTTTAAATACCTTTTTATCTAATTTCTTCGCTACTAAAATACCTAAACCCGATGACGATTCTAAAGGTTCTTCAAAATAATTTTCAACATCTAAAAAACAATGTGCAGATACCATAACGCAACCAGATTCGTCTGACATAGTTACTACTTTTATGGGCCCTAATTTTTCACTAAAACAATAAGAATCTTTTTCTTTTTTAAATTCTATATTAAATAAATTAATTTTTAAAGTTTTGTTGGGTTCAATGTTTGTATTAGTTCTTTCATCAAGTCTTAAATGCAATTGCTGAAGGATTTTATTCGGTTTATTTATAAGTTTTTTTAAATATTGCATATGGTTTTCAAACTTATAGGCTGAAAACTGATCTAGAGGACCGAATTGCTTAGTGCAGTCAGTTAAATGCAGTAAACCATGCACGTTATAACTAACTAAATGGTATCCGTATATATTCCCTAACAAATCAACGAATCCTTGTAATATTTGTTGGGCAACGTTAGCTTCAGTACTATATGATTTTTCACATGATAACAGCCTTTCCTGCGTGCAATAATAAAAAATGGTAGTAATGGTCACTACTAATACAATGTTTTAGGACAAATATGCCTATATACAATAAAAACTGCCTAAACTCTGTCGCTTTCCAATTGCTGATGTCATCTAAACTTCTACATATCCTGCCAAACTCAGAAGGAACTAAATTAGAGAGAAAAGTTATTTTTTCGTTAATTTTGCTTACATTTATATTCCCTTTTTTAATTAGTAATTGAAGCAACTTTTTACATACACCAAGATCTACAAGATGCATCGGGTCTAATGGAAATTGGGAGACCATATTGAAATTAGCTAATTCTAAAATGCTTTCTCTAAATTTAAATGGATTAATATGATGTGATTTATCAATTCTATTTTTAAAAGACAAGTCAGTTCTTAATTGATTAACTCGTTTTGAAAAACAAACTCTTCTCTCTTTGTATTCTCCGATTTGATCGCATTTCGAACAGCTGTTTTTTCCAGTGTGCGATTGCACACCTGTGACAAAAGCTCGAGCGGGAGAATCACAGCAAAATAAACGAATGTTAAATTTCTTTTTAACGGAAGAAGAACCTACCTGATGACCGTTTTCTTTTAAATAAGCTACTTCTTCACAAAAGCCTTTTAAGAAATCGTTAATATTCCAGGGTTTTTCTGTTCCAGAAAAACATGCTGCTGTAAATGGCAATTCGTTTGGAAAATCAACGATGGACGCTAAAATTGGCCATAACACCTTATAAGAATTTTTGAATAATCTAAGACCATCTATTCCTATATCAAGTACAATGCTATCTTTTATTTCAAGGTGAGGAAATGAATTTTTCTCAAAATAATTTTGAATTCCTCTATATAAAAACGCGCCACTTGGAACGGTTTCAATATTAGCCTTTTTTCTACTTGTACCTAATAGACTTTTTGCTATTAAGGGCAAATCCACTAAACCTATTTTTCGCAAGGTTTGAAGCAAATCAGTCACTGTATTGTGGGACACTCTATTGCGTAAAGCCCAAGCTTTTATTTCTTTGCATTTATCATTTTTCACTACAATATTCACATTGTCACTATCACTATCAACGGTATCTTGGCTGTCATAATCATTTAAAGATACATCTACGGAGCTCAATTCTTCCACATTTGAATCACTATCAGAATTCACATTAATACTACATATTTTGGCAAATTTGGAGGCACTGACATTAAAAGCCTTTTTTTCTCGGCTCATGTAAGCACTAAATGTATTTTTTTTCATATTAAAATTTACTCCGTTTACTCACCTTTTCAAATTATATATGGACCACTTTTATAATCACGTTTTTAATCACTTTTTTCATAAAATATAACCAAATTTAATTAGAATACAAATTTTTAACAATTTAACACGCGTGCCGAATTTTTTTTTCTTTGAATTCGAATTTTCGCAACGAATAAACGAATGTAAACAATAATGTTATCATGTTGTATACTTTTACATGCATCGTTTTCCATAAACAGTGGCAAGTCCGAAATCAGTTTGTCTTCTTTTGTTTTGTTTTTATAGAAAAGATGTTGTGTGAAGAGCTTGTAATATAAAACAACCAAAAGGCACAGCGGATAGACTCTTTACGCAATTAAATGATTTGTGAGGGTGTGTTAGTAATAAGTAAAAATTGTGTAAATGTGTGGGAGTTTCGGTCAAGCAGGTTTTGCTGGGGAACAAATAATGTATACACAAACCAACATCCAAATATGCGTACACATGTAAATATGTCACCCACAAAAACTACAAACATTGCTTTACAAAAACAACAATCGTTTCAAATAGCATCATACATACTTATATGCGTACACATGTAAATATGTGCGTATGACATTCCCACACAAATAATGCGTACTCAACATACATACTTATATGCGTTCACATGTAGCTATGTCACCCGCAAAAATTACAAATATTGTTGTACAAAAACAACAATGGTTACAAATAGCGTCAGCAGCGTCACAAGTCAATATGGCAGCCAAATAGTCGATGCTCAAATTTGTAGAAAAACACCTAACAACAATATTTTCATTCATGAACGCAAGCGCACTTTCAACAGGCAAACTTGCTTCATTCATAAAAACAAACACCATTACATCTCTCCGAGCATGGATTTGCCTACAAGCGTCTTTTCGCGACGATGGCAAAAGCTAAAAATCATAAATTTAACAATTTCTGATATTTGTATGAGAAGGAAAAAGTGTCAACGCCGCAAATATAAGTATTCAAATATATTAGAATAAAATTGACAACATAGTTTATTTGTCGATTTTCGAGTCAAGAAATGTATCAAAAATAAATATAGTTTAAAAAAACTAAAAAACACGCTTTTAAAACATATCAAACTAAAAAGTGAAAAATAATTCCTGCATTATTGTGAGAAAAGCGTGGAATGCTCGATATATGAAAAATATGTCACCAAGCATATTCTAGGTTTCAGCACCACTTAAAAAAGTTACAAACAAACATACATACATACATACCTACAAGTGAAGCTAATAAAAGCGTATTAAAAATATTCAATATTCCTCTTATTTATGTGTACAGTGATTCCCGGTTAAGTAGTACTCCGTTTAAATGAAAATCATCCCTCTTAACTGCCTATATCTTGCTGCATCTCACGGTTTGTTTTTTGAAATACATAGAAATTATTGTTTTAAGTACCACTCGCTTAAGTATTCGCACTCGCTTATGTCCCATATTATATTTTTATTTTGAACAAACCACAAAAATTTGTATCTTTGATTGTGGCACATAACCGGGATTGACTGTATTTGTCAAGGAATGTAAAAAATATTGTTACGCGGCTTGCAAAAATCTGCGTCGATATGTATGCAAGCTCATACAGAAACATACATACATACATATTTACGCTGGTTTGTTGGAGAAGCTGTTACAGCGGCAAGGGAAGCAGTGGCAATTGGCGATCGTTCGTTTGTGTTTTCTACCAACAACACAATGTTGTGACGCTTTGTCGTCGCGTCAAAGTGTAAACACAATGGCTACGACAGACTGCAGCGGCACGACAGTGAACTGAAAACGTCGTTGTTCATCTTACTACATGTACATTTTGAGAAGCAACAACAACACAATGGCCGGCATGTACACAAAACAACGCAGTTGTCCATTTTGCATGTACACAATTTCGTTGTGGCCATACTAATACCTTTCACTTCAATGAAATTTTAATATTTTGTTCAAAGTGAAATTTTTTAAGCAAAAAATAAGTAAATAGGTAAATATTTTTGCTTTAAATTATCACTTGTTATTACAAATGATATAATAGAGCTATAATATAGCTATTTTATGCTTTTATTTGTAAAATAGCATCAAGTTTTTTAGAGCTGTGAATAATTTTACATTTTACATATTAGTGGCATCACCACTCTACCTCCTCTTTCTATCTTCCATTCTACTGTCAACTCTACTGTCGTCCTACTGTCGTTGGCAAAAATAGGAGCAAATTGAAGTTAGCGAGAACGACAACTGTCGGCCTGCAGTCGTGTAGTCGTGCAGCTGTCAAAATAACACTGCCCATAAGAACGTATGTATTTTAATATTTGACAGATGTCAATGCAGATCAGATGCAGTCTGTCGTAGCCATTGTGTTTACACTTTCAGTCTTTCGACACGTTGACTCTTTGACAAAATCTCAGCTTCGGCCATTGGTTGCCCGGGACAACGGAGATTTCGCATGAAGCAATATGTGTACATATTTACATACATAGTTGTGTCTGGACAAATTTACAAACATTATGCGAATGGTTCTTTTTGTTTACATGCTCACATAATTCCATACATACGTGAATATGTGCGACCACTTCGCCTTTAAACTTTTAAAGGCCTGCAAATAAATATGTACATATGTATGTATATATCTTATCAAACCTACATTAATTAAATATTTAGATAACAACATAAACATGACTACTATACATATGTATATTCCGAAAGATTTTAAGGAATTCATCATGAAATAGTTCAATTTGTACGTACATGCTTGTGTGCTTTGATATAAAATACATACATATCGTCACCTGAAATGCAAAATAACGTAACAACATTTTCGGAAATTTACAGTGGCAAGAATTAAACACGATATAAAATAGAACATGAGTGAAACAAAATTTCAATATTGGTTAAAACTGGTTTATATCTGACCGCAGAACCTGAAAATGTTGAACGTATGTAATATTATGTATGTATGTAATTTGAAGTAGTGAAGCGTAATCAATAAGACACTCAATTTCGAATATTTTGATGAAACCGTATTTTGTATTTTAGGTGACGATATATAGAAAATATACATACTTACAGTGAACCAATAAAGTTTACATACACCTAGTTCTACTAAATTACGACACGTTTATTTGTTATAAAATGAATAAATTTTGTGGTTTTTTTCTATCCATTTCAAAAGATGTATATTTAACATTAAATTTAGCATATCAAAAAAATTATTATTTATAGAAATCAAAAGTAATTACAATAGTTTTAGCAGTTTTTGGCCTACATTTTGTTGCTATTATTGTCCCTAGACATCGGTGCATGCTCCCCACTCCATTTCTAGTATTATTTCCGGATATTTTGACCCACTAAGTCCATGATCCAGCTTTTTGGCCTTATTTTGATGAAATTCGATGTTTTCGAATACGATTTTCCAAAGAGTACCAGATGTTTTGAATAGGATTAATGTATGGTGATTGCGGGACGTATGGAGTTATTTTTAATTCCATAACAACTCTGCACGTAAAAGATAAGATGGGTGTTTTGGGTCGTTATCCTGCTGCAAATAGAAGTGACCACTATTAACAGCCGATTTAAGCACACTTAAAACTTAATTTTTTTTCTTAAAATGTTCAGATACATATGCTTATTCATTTGCATATTTATTTATTATAGGCGATCCTGCTAGTTGCTTTATCAGCCCAATGGGTATAACCAAAACTTGCAAGTAAGAATACAGTAAGAATACTTGACTTTGAAAAAATTTTTTTTTTTTGATTTTGGAATATTATAGTGTGCTTGGAAACACAAAATAAGCAGTCGGCAGGTACCGAAATTTTTTCATTTATTTCGGTACCTATCTACATACATTTATATACCGAACTGTCTAACTGGTTTTTCGTACAGAACAGTTGGGTTTTTTGTAAGTAGCTGTATGCCGTATTACAGCTCAAACTGCATATTAACATACATACATACATATGTGCATAAAGAATTCTTTTAAAAATTTAATCGGAATGGACTCACTTTTTTCTCCGCCAAGGGTTATGGGTAGCAATACTTATGTGTATGTCTTCGTTCTTTCTCTGGTTTCTTCTCGTTTTCTCTTTTTGGTTTTTTTCTTTGTTTGATGTTTTCCGTGTCGAGTTTTTATTTTCTTCCCACGTTGCTTGTAATTCTTGTCTGCTCTGCTGCATGTTTTGGGGTTTTTTTTTGCTTATTTGGATTTTTACCGCGCCCGTATTTGAGTTTTGGTTTTTTGTATTTGTTTTGCTTTAGTTGGTTTCGCGCCCGTTTCATAGATTTGATCACTTAATATATGTATGTATTTATGTACGGGAGGATGGAGTCATGTGTAGAAGTTCACACAAGTGAGGAAAGTTCTCTGATCGCCATTCACTTGGGAGTGGCCAGAAGCGATTCTTTTACACATGGCTCAAGCAGCTCACTACTTCCAGTCTTTGACCAAGTATCCTCTGGGTAGCCTAAGAACATCCGTTCGAAGGCGAGCTAAAGTGAGAAGGCGAAACATCCCTTACATAGGGTTGTGCGCTGGGTTTGGGACCCGCCACGTAAAAAGCTCACCCCAATGAAAAACCAACAGCAGCCTCGGATGAGAGACCCCCCTATGATGACGACCATGGCAAACGAAATAAGGACTAAGAATTCAGGGCATGCACCTGGAATGTCCGGTCCCTTAATTGGGAAGGTGCCGCTGCCCAGCTGGTTGATGTCCTCGTAAAAACCAAAGCTGACATCACCGCCGTCCAAGAAATGCGATGGACGGGACAAGGACAGAGACGAGTAGGTCCTTGTGACATTTGCTACAGTGGCCATATAAAGGAGCGCAAGTTTGGTGTTGAATTCGTGGTAGGAGAGAGACTCCGTCGCCGAGTACTATCATTCACTGCGGTGAATGAACGTCTAGCCACAATCCGCATCAAAGCGAGGTTCTTCAACATATCGCTGATCTGCGCCCACGCCCCGACGGAAGAGAAGGACGATGTGACCAAAGATGCCTTCTATGAGTGCTTGGAGCGCGCTTGGCGACTTTAACGCCAGGGTGGGCAAAGAAGGTATCTTTGGCACTACGGTCGATAAATTCAGCCTCCACGACGAAACTTCCCCAATAGGTTGAGGCTGATTGACTTCGCCGGGGCCCGAAATAAGGTTATCTGTAGTACTAGATTCCAGCAGAAGAAGATTCATCAAGCTACCTGGCTGTCTCCGGATTGAAAAACTACCAACCAGATCGATCATGTTGTGATAGACGGAAGACACGTCTTCAGTGTTTTAGATGTGCGTGCGCTCCGAGGTCCTAACATCGACTCGGACCACTATCTTGTTGCAGCTAAGATTCGCACCCGCCTCTGTGCAGCAAAAAACGCGCGCCACCAAACACAAGGAAGGTTCGACGTCGAGAAGCTGCAATCACAACAGACAGCCGAACGGAAGCGAGACTCATTTGTAGACAGAAAAAAGCTCCGTCAGAATCGGGAAGGACCTCTCCGAGCCGTTCGATACCAAACGAGGTTTCAGACAAGGCGATTCCCTATCGTATGACTTTTTCAACCTGCTTCTGGAGAAAATAGTTCGAGCTGCAAAACTAAATAGAGAAGGTACCATCTTCTATAAGAGTGTACAGCTGCTGGCGTATGCCGATGATATTGATATCATCGGCCTCAACACCCGCGCCGTTAGTTCTGCTTTCTCCAGGCTGGACAAGGAAGCACAGAAAATGGGTCTGGCAATGAACGAGGGCAAAACGAAATATCTTCTGTCATCAAACAAACAGTCGTCGCACTCGCGACTTGGAACTCACGTCACTGTTGACAGTCATAACTTTGAAGTTGTAGATAATTTCGTCTATTTAGGAACCAGCGTAAACACCACCAACAATGTCAGCCTAGAAATCCAACGCAGGATAACTCTTGCCAACAGGTGCTACTTCGGACTGAGTAGGTAATTGAGAAGCAAAGTCCTCTCTCGACAAAGAAAAACCAAACTCTATAAGTCACTCATAATTCCCGTCCTGCTATATGGTGCAGAGGCTTGGACGATGTCAACAACTGATGAGTCGACGAAGTTCTGCGAAAGATTTATGGTCCTTTGCGCGTTGGCCACGGCGAATATCGCATTCGATGGAACGATGAGCTGTACGAGATATATGACGACATTGACATAGTTCAGCGAATTAAAAGACAGCGGCTACGCTGGCTAGGTCATGTTGTCCGAATGGACGGAAACACTCCAGCTCTGAAAGTATTCGACGCTGTACCCGCCGGGGGAAGCAGAGGAAGAGGAAGACCTCCACTCCGTTGGAAGGACCAGGTGGAGAAGGACCTGGCTACGCTACGCTTTTAGAAAATAATAGCGCAGCAATTTATGTATTTTTTGCGGGAAAAAAACTTCAATATAATTACAAATTTCAAAACCTTTACACACTATCTTTTTATTAAATTGTTCACTGTGGACCACAAATTCAACTAAACCTGGACGTGTGGATCAACCGTTGAAGAACTGGCGAGACGTATGTATCGTAACGGGCGTAGAAATTGGGGGCCACCCCGATCTAACCAATCCTTTTTGAAGGGTTGGGTGGTGAAAACCATTATGGTGTTTAGTGTGGTTGGTTTGTTGCGTGGGGTTGCGGGGTGTGATGATGTAAGTTGTGCGATGAATGTTGTGTTGTGTGTTGAATATTTTTTTTGTTTTTTAATAGTAGGAGGAAGCATCGAAAGCCGGTGTGCGGGACTTTAATCCGCTAAACCTAACCTACTCCCAACTCAAGACTCTCCCACGGAACCACCAGATAAGGTATTACATACTTCATGGGAGTGACAAGACATTTTACGTCTTCTCTATAGCACAGACGGGCTGAATGTTGTGTGGTGTGATGAATGTTGTGTTGTGGGGCGAGATGCCATGAAGTCGGTTACTCTGATACGTCAAAAGCGTACCGATTATATGACAAGAAGACACAAAAATTGATAGTGAGCAGAGATGTCTACTTTGTAGAGTGAACGCCGGCGTCAAAACAAGTATGTGACGAGTTGAATGTTAAGGTTGCAGAAAGTGGAAAAGAGCATCCAATTGAATAACGAAATGAAGCAACTGTGTGTCAATTCAGATGAAGTACCGATCAACGACGAAGTTGTAAATAGTGTAATCAACAGTGAGGATGTATTTGGGTCGGCTGAAGACGATCAAGCTATCGATATACCTTTAAGAAGGGGTCCTGGTAGGCCACAGTTAATTCGTAGTGGAGGCCCAGGTAGACACAGAAAACAATTCACGAATTTAAATTTGTTAAATAGTGATGAGCAAAAGTGATTATGATACAAGTGTACAATTAGAACAAACACTCGTGCCAAAAACAAAACCAAATCCATTCAGTTCAGCATAGACAATATTGTTGATCAATTCAAGTACACGCCAGCGTCAACTGATCTGATGCAACACGACCAATCTGTTCTTCGGCAATCACGATCGTAAATATATATATATATATATATATATATATGTAAATGAGTACAGCATACATACATACATGTACTATATATACAAACATATGAATTTGAAATAGAACATAAGTGCATGAGCAAATCAGTGTTTAAGGGATGATATACATACAAACCGAACGCTGTCGATCATTTCAATCATTGAAGCATGAGTTTGCCAAGCGAGTACTACGATACTTAAATGCAACGCAAGATAAGAAGCTGACTTATCCTCAAACAGGTAAAGAGATGGAATGCTGAACGCAGATTGGGGCGGAGATAGTATTGACCGTAAATCGTATACGAGGTATTCATTCATATTTGCTGGAGGTCTTTTTTCATAAGAATCAAAGAAACAATCGACAGTAGCCCTCAGCAGCACCGAGGCCGAATACATGGCACTTACGTCTGCCGTGAAAGAAGCAGTATTTTTACAAAAACTTTTGGGAGAAATAGGACTCGAATGTCCTAAGACGATTATGGTAAATGGAGATAATCTCAGTTCCATGAATCTTGTGAAAAAACGAGTGTATCACGCAAGAACAAAACACATCGCCATAAAATATCACTACATACGGGATCTTGCATCGATCTCAAATATTGTTGCAGTAGTGACATGATTGCTGATATCTTGACAAAATTTACGCCACGAGAAGTTAACGAACATGCTAGGTTTAAATTGATTAAAGGAATTGCATTTGTAATATGCATGCATATGAACGTTGAGGAGGCATGTTGAAATGCAATCCTGCATACAACAACGTGCATTGTTGTATTGTAACTGAATTTTTTATGTATCTACACATTTTTCATTCTTGTTTTAACCATTTCAGAACGTACCTGAAAGCACAAATTTTTACAGCTTTGTCTTCCTATTACTAAATTTTTCTTATTCTGAAAAGATTCTAATTAAATAAATATTAATAAAATATTAGAAACTTACCTACATTCTTCAATTTTTTCGAATGGCGATTCATTGTCAATATGTGCATCTCATTCTTACACATTCGAAAATTATTTATGACGAATATTGCTATTCTTACAACAGAATTTTCCATTTCTAAACAAAAAAGTTAAATACGGATATGAAGTAGTATGACAGGTGAAACTTTACTTTAGTTGTGAATTGGTTACCACCGTCTTATAGGGTACCGACATCTAATTCTAAAGAATTTTAACAACGCACTACTTTGGCAGTTCGTTTTAGCGCTATTCTTCTGGCATCCCGCCTTTTTCATTAACAGCTGATTGACGGGACCCTGATTGTGTTTTCTTGCCGGCTTAAGCGAGAGAATAACAAGTAAGGAAGGGCTAAGTTCGGGTGTCACCGAACATTTTATACTCTCGCATGGTAAAGTGATAATCGAGATTTCATTATTCGTCATTTAAATATTTTTCAAATACCGTATTTTTGTAAAGTTTTATTCCGCTATCATCATTGGTTCCTAATGTATACATATATTATACAGAGAAGGCATCAGATGAAATTCGAAATAGCGTTATATTGGAAGAAGGTGTGGTTGTGAACCGATTTCACCCATATTTCGTACGTGTCATCAGGGTGTTAAGAAAATATTATATACCGAATTTCATTGAAATCGGTCTAGTAGTTCCTGAGATATGGTTCTTGGTCCATAAGTGGGCGGCGCCACGCCCATTTTCAATTTTTAAAAAAAGCCTGGATGCAGCTTCCTTCTGCCACTTCTTCCGTAAAATTTAGTGTTTCTGACGTTTTTTATGAGTCGGTTAACGCACTTTTAGTGATTTTCAAAATAACCTTTGTATGGGAGGTAGGCGTGGTTATTATCCGATTTCTTCCATTTTTGAACTGTATATGGAAATGCCTTAAAAAAACGGCTCTGTAGAGTTTGGTTGACATAGCTATAGTAGTTTCCGAGATATGTACAAAAAACTTAGTAGGGGGCGGGGCCACGCCCACTTTTCCAAAACAATTGGGTCCAAATATGCCCCTCCCTAATGCGATCCTTTGTGCCAAATTTCACTTTAATATCTTTATTTATGGCTTAGTTATGACACTTTATATGTTTTCGGTTTTCGCCATTTTGTGGGCGTGGCAGTAGGCCGATTTTGCCCATCTTCGAACTTAACCTTCTTATGGAGCCAAGAAGTACATACGTGTACCAAGTTTCATCATGATATCTCAATTTTTACTCAAGTTACAGCTTGCACGGACGGACGGACAGACGGACAGACGGACGGACGGACGGACAGACGGACGGACAGACAGACATCCGGATTTCGACTCTACTCGTCGCCCTGATCACTTTGGTATATATAACCCTATATCTGACTCTTTTAGTTTTAGGACTTACAAACAACCGTTATGTGAACAAAACTATAATACTCTCGTTAGCAACATTGTTGCGAGAGTATAAAAAGAGTTTCATATTATTTTATCTTTGCAGCTTCTACAATGAACGGCGAAATATTAGTGGTACCTGTACTTTCTCGTTTTTGCGTTGCGTTTTTAAATATTAGTTAAATGAAGGAAATTCGAACATGAAAATATATGTTTTGTATTATTATTATTTTTTTAATTTTTGTAAAAAGGCCTTTATTATATGTTTTAGATTTTCTACTCCTGAACAATAATTTATTAAGTCAGAGCTTCCCTATAAACGATATTTGATGTTAATTTATTTGCGGCAACAATTTGCGAACCTCCGACTCGCAATAGACCAACTTACAGTTGGCTATGAGTAAAACATTTTTTTCGCAGGTCAATCCCTACTAATTTGTAAGTTTGACCTTGGGTTTTGTTTGTAGTTAGAGCGAAAGATGATTTCACTGCATTACTTGGGATCCTCGGTATATGAGCTAATAAGCAGTCTCGTCTCGTTGCACATGCTTGGAGGAGTTAAATTCCTCAAAAAAATAATTGGAATTCCCATTTTTAAAGCCTATTCATGTGGTGGCAGTCCAGAACATTTTAATTAATTCCAAAACTCCTTGGGATAATGGATTGCGTCATCGATATTAGTCACAGTGTCTATCGATTTGTATTTTTTTATAACTTTTCGAATAATTAGATCGTTTATTTCGTTGATACTATCATTCCTGGGTGATACTAGTGCCCAAGAATACAACCAATGAAACTCCTTTTCTCGATGTATATTGCATCTATTAAAATTTCTAAACTATGGACTATTTGGTCTATAAACTCATCCAGAGGAATATTACAACTATTGCTTAAATTTGGACTGGGAAAAATTCCTTCCCCAAGTTTAAGCAGTTGCTGTGGAAAATCGCCATCAGTGATTCCATGAAGATGAATTCGTAATTTCTTATCTTCAATCTAAGTCCATAAGGGCGACGAAATTAAGCATGCTTTGATAATATCTGCTCGCGTACCTCTGTTAACGGGGTATTCTGGTCTAGAAGCATGAATTTCAGGTAATTTTTAAAGTGTCGTAAAAAAAAGGCAATTAATATTTTTACTATCCATTTTTTTTATTAGTTACTAGCTTTTTACCCGCGACTTCGCCCGCAGTGGAGTCATTAAATAAGTATGAGAGATAAAGGGTAAGGGTATAATAATAGAAATGAGTCAAAATGATAACTAAATTTTATTGCTTGGCTGAGATCAACAATTTTTAAAAATTACTACAGACAATGAAGTTTCAACACCTTAAAATACATATGCGTATTGAGATGCAACAACAAAAGTTAAAATATATTTCACCGAAACAAAAATAAAGAATTCTTAATTCTAACAATTTAAAAAAAATAAAATAAAAAGTATTAATATAGGATATTTTTGTAGACAATGTTATAAGTTTTCCCGTCAGGTGCAAATATGTGTAAATTCTGGGCATTAGATACCCGTGAACAGGCTACATAAAGTTGACCATGAGAGAAGCATGGGTTTTCTAAATGCACTCCTGCTACCTGTAATGTTTGTCCTTGTGCCTTGTTTATAGTAACAGCAAAGCTTGTCTTGACGGGAAACTGAATCCTTTTAAATTGGAATGGAAGGTCAGTGAGAATAATTGGTATCCGAGGTATTATAACACTATTTCCCTTACCGACACCTGTTAAAATAGTAGCACCAAGTATGTTCTGTTCCAATTTTATTATCCGAAACTTTGTTCCATTACATAGCCGAGGAGCATCTAGATTTAGCATAAGCATTACTTGTACATTTATTTTCAATTGAAGTTTATGTGACGGTACACCCGATAGTTCATGTGAATTTAAAAACTCCACAGGATATGAAGTACTTAGTTTCGTATCTATAATTGTATCCATTGACAAATATTCCTTCATTTCTCCTTGAACCTCGTTTAAAATGTCAGTGTTGATTCCATTAACAATTTCTCTTGCACACAACCACTGATCACTACACAAATTTTGTTGCAATTCCGGAAAAACATTAGCAATGAGATCCACATCACTTTCTACTAAAGTACAAAATTCTCTTGACAGTAATATACATATAGCCTTCAATGTCAACATCTAAACAACCATCACCAATTTCCAACAACATTTCTCCGTAATGTAATGCTAGATGGCGCTCAAGTAGCTAAATTTGACGATTTTTTGACAAACAATTTTTTATCTTTCTTAAATTTTTTTTTTTAATATAAAGTACCCTATTTTACTTCTAATACCTTCAGGAGTATATGTACAAAGTTTCATGATGATCGGTTAAGTAGTTTTTGCGTGAAAGCGTAACGAACAAACTTACATTCGCATTTATAATATTAGAATGATTTGTTAATTTTAGAAGAGTACAGAAAAAATTGAAAAGTAAAAAAAGTAAAAAATTTCAAAAATTATGAGCTGACGAAGTGGGTCTCCAAAAATTTACACGTGACCACACCCATGATTTCAACCCTCCTAGTTATCTGAAACCAAAAAAAAATTTTATTAATCTAGAATAATGTCGCAATGGCCGGAATTACGGAAAAGTGGGAAAAAATTTGTTTCACAAAATGGCGATTGCCTGAAAAAAAAGTTTTTTTGGATCACTTTTTTTGAATATTTCGAATTTTTAAAAATAATACAAACAAAAGTTTGGGGATGGGGCTACTTCCAACCATAGAGAAGCCTATAAAAAAGACGAAGTAAATCGGTCCAGTAGAACTTGAGAAATCGTGGGTATCGTTCCGAAAAAGTCAGTTTTGAGAAAAACGCGTTTAAAGTTTCGCGTAAAGTCTTTTGTTCGATTAGTTCCAGCCGAACCAGTTTGAATGCTGGGTCAGAAAAATGCCTATATCTCCGAAAATAATTTGAATTTTGAAAAATCCTCTTGCACACATATTCTTGAATAGTTAAACTTTGAAAATATAAAAAAATCGATTTCCTTAAAATTTCTAGACCGGAATACCCCCTTAATGACGGGAAGAGCTTGTCGAAAATTTCCAGCAAATATAAAAGTTATCCTTGAAGTATGGAGTCATGTGTAGAAGTTCACGCAAGTGAGGAAAGTTCTCTGATCGCCATTCACTTGGGAGTACCAAGAAACAATTCCTTTACATATGCCTCAAGCAGCTCACAACTTCTGGGTAGCCTAAGAACATCCGTTCAAAAGCGAGCTAAAGTGAGAAGGCGAAACATCCCCTACATAGGGTTGTGCGCTGGGCTTGGGAACAGCCACGTAAAAAGCCACTCAAAATAAAAGATTACATACTGGACGATGTGACCAAAGATGCCTTTTATGAGTGCTTGGAGCGCACTTATGAAGGCTGCCCCCGCCACGATGTCAAAATCGTGCTTGGCGACTTTAACGCCAGGGTGGGCAAAGAAGGTATCTTACACACTGCGGTCGGTAAATTCAGCCTCCACGACGAAGCATCCCCAAATGGGTTGAGGCTGATTGACTTCGCCGGGGCCCGAAATATGGTTATCTGTAGTACTAGATTCCAGCATAAGAAGATTCATCGAGCTACCTGGCTGTCTCCGGATCGAAAAACTACCAACCAGATCGATCATGTTGTGATAGACGGAAGACACGTCTGTTTTTCCAGTGTTTTAGATGTGCGTGCGCTCCGAGGTCCTAACATCGACTTGGACCACTATCTTGTTGCAGCTAAGATTCGCATTCGCCTCTGTGCAGCAAAAAACGCATGTCAACAAACACAAGGAACAAGGAAGGTTCGACGTCGAGAAGCTGCAATCACAACAACACTAGTCAACAATCGGGTACCGTGGGACGGTATTTCAAACTCCTTACGTACAGCTGAAACCATTGGTTTTCAGAAAGCGCAAAAGAACAACTGGTACGACGAGGAGTGCCGTGTCGTAGCGGAGAGAAAACAGACTGCCTACCTCGCAAAGTTACGATTGACCACAACACGTGCGGGATGGGATAGATACCGAGAGTTGAAGAGGGAAGCGAGACGCATTTGCAGACAGAAAAATAAAGAGGCTGAAATGCGTGAGTACGAAGAGCTTGATAAGCTGGCCGACAGGGGTAATGCTCGAAAATTCTACGAAAAAATGCGGCGGCTTACAGAAGGTTTCAAAACCGGAGCATACTCTTGTAGAACCCTCAAAGGTGATCTAGTCACCGATGCCCAGAGCACACTTAAATTATGGAGCTCCAGCCTGCTGAACGTACAACGCCAGGAGAAGGCGAAACCGATTCCCCAATCGACGACGATGGAGCAGACGTTCCATTATCCGACCATGAAGAAGTTCGAATAGCAATTGCCCGCCTGAAGAACAACAAAGCGGCAGGGGCCGACGGATTGCCGGCCGAGCTATTCAAACACGGCGGCGAAGAACTGATAAGGTGCATGCATCAGCTTCTTTGTAAAATATGGTCGGACGAAAGCATGCCCAACGATTGGAATTTAAGTGTGCTATGCCCAATCCATAAAAAAGGAGACCCCACAATCTGCGCCAACTACCGTGGGATTAGCCTCCTCAACATCGCATATATGGTTCTATCGAGCGTATTGTGTGAAAGATTAAAGCCCACCGTCAACAAACCTTTCTCCAGGCTGGACAAGGAAGCACAGAAAATGGGTCTGGCAGTGAACGAGGGCAAGACAAAATATCTCCTGTCATTAAATAAACAGTCGTCGCACTCGCGACTTGGCGAAATCCAACGCAGGATTGCTCGTGTCAACAGGTGCTACTTCGGACTGAGTAGGCAATTGAAAAGTAAAGTCCTCTCTCGACAAATAAAAGCCAAACTCTACAAGTCGCTCATAGTTCCCGTCTTGCTATATGGTGCAGAGGCTTGAACGATGACAGCAACCGATGAGTCGACGTTATGAATTTTCAAGAGAGAAAGGCAAATATCGCATTCGATGGAACGATGAGCTGTACGAGATATACGACGACATTGACATAGTTCAGCAAATTAAAAGACAGCGGCTGCGCTGGCTAGGTCAAGTTGTTCGGATGGACGAAAACACTTAAGCTCTTAAAGTATTCGACGCAGTACCCGCCGGGGGAAGCAGAGGAAGAGGAAGACCTCCACTCCGTTGGAAGGACCAAGTGGAGAAAGACCTGGCTTCGCTTGGAATATCCAATTGGCGCCGCGTAGCGAAAAGAAGAAACGACTGGCGCACTGTTGTTAACTCGGCTATAATCGCGTAAGCGGTGTCTACGCCAATTAAGAAGAAGAAGAAGAAAAGTTATCCTGCCCATGAGAGCAAAAGAGTTTCTTACGTCTTTAAATGTTCTGTCTCCGGTCTCTATGGTACATTCATGGTAAGGCTGAGCGCAGGCTACTACCGGGATCACAGCTGGCGGATAGTGGACGGCCTACGCTAAGTAGGTCAGCTGCGAATAGTAATACGCAGCCCCGACCAAGAGCTGCAGGACAGGAGGGCTTGGCTCAAAATGCCTCACGCGCCCAATGAACCTACCGCGAAGAGGCGAGAAGATGCCGCCTTTAAATAAGCGTCCACAACCCCCACCGGGGCTGCACCGAGGGAGAACCCACCCACGAGAGGGAGGCAACCAAGTAAATGTGCATAGAAAACCCTGGGCAAGAGCCCATCAGAATCGAGGCCAGTAAGATTCTAATTATGGCGTACAGTAAAACCGAAACGGATCAGGTCGACAAAGGGCTGGGGAGGGCAGTGTTCTGTCACCTCAGTAGATAAGAGTGGCATCTTACTGAAATGGCTGGCAGGCTAATACCGCTCTCACCTCCGACTCGTTAAAACCATGGAAGGTCTTCAAGTACGTTCAATGCACGTCACCATAATTTCTTTGGCCGTACAGGTTCAGTTGAGATGAACTCCTGATTCGTGCCCGAACCTGGCTCTGAACATAACCTTCCATAAGCACTTGTGTCAACCCTTGCGAGTTATGTGTACACTATCACCCCAACTAGACACCACACAACAAAATATTGTAAATTGGTCAAAATAAAAGATTAAAAGAAAACAAGTAAACATTACTAGAACAGAAGAAACAAGTAGAGATAAAGAACAAAAGAAAATAAATGAAAAAGAAAATGCATAGAAACATGTTTTGGTCCTTATGTTTGACTGTAAATAAAAACCAGACATTATCGGGTAAACCACACAATCATGTTTGTTTGCATTCAATAGAAAATAAGATTATATTTCACAAATATTGTATTTCCTCCAATAATAAGAAAATAGATAAACAAAGAAATATATTAAGAAAATTGCAATCACTTTAGTAGTTATATAAGCAGAAAATAATTTGAAAAAACGGAAAGAATAAAATATAATGTTACAGAAATAACATCGTCGGCATTTTTATTTTCTCCTCCGTTCGAAGAACCAAAACTGGGGCAGTCGGTAGGATCAAACTGCAAAGTTAAGTGATACTAAAAATTCAGTTTTTAGTAGTTTCTTAAGCTTTAGCAACGGGAAGCAAATCCTAAGATTAGTTCCCATTTTAAAGATCTCGATTATACATATATATAAATATATAAGTCGGTCGGTACAGATAGCCAAGTTTAAGAAACTTAAGTTTCTACACTAATTATCTTGAACGTTGGAGAGCAACTCAGAGGAATACAATTTGTGAAGGCGAAGAATAGCTTCATTCCGCCCATTAGTATTACCATGAAAAGTGAGATTGAAGATTAGTGCCCCACACACAGAAGACGCAGAGAGAGCGAAGTGCAGATACATCAACAATGAATCCAGGCGAACAGCAACCACTTCAAATTATGATAGAAAACCTTTAAAACCAAAATTTCAATTAACGGAAACACCATCAGATATAAATGAAATAGTTCACGCAGATATATATGTACATAAATAAAAAATGTTACTTTCTTACTTTTATAGACAAATTTGCGAAATTTGCTACGGCATTTCAGCTAGAAGATAGAAACAGTATAACTATTATAGAAAAACTTAGACTACTTTTCTATCAAAGGAAGACCCAGAAAGTTAATATTAGATAATGAATTCAACTGAATT
The DNA here is from genome assembly GCF_016617805.1 of Bactrocera tryoni. Classification (NCBI taxonomy): domain Eukaryota; kingdom Metazoa; phylum Arthropoda; class Insecta; order Diptera; family Tephritidae; genus Bactrocera; species Bactrocera tryoni. Next base: position 24,548 of record NW_024396603.1, read on the forward strand.
AACATAAAAGATTTTTTTAGGAAAGAAGAAATAGAAGTTCATTTTACAAAACCGAACAGTCATACTGGGAATTCAGATATCGAAAGATTTCATAATACTCTCTCCGAAAAAGTTAGAGTCCTAGAAATTGAAAAACCAAGCCTTTCGAAAGCAGAAAAAGTATTTCAAAGCATAGAATGGTATAACAAATCTTATCATTCTACAATTAAAACCACACCTCTTGAGGAAAAACTGATAAAAATTTAATGAAAGACACTATTCAGAAGACTAAAGAAAAATGCATAGGAAAACTAAATGGAAATAGAGAAGAGTTTAATAACCCTCAAAAAGAAGGTTACGTAAAAAATTATAAAGCGGTTCGGCACAAATACGAATCAAGATATAGAAAATTGCCATTCGATAATATTCACCCGTCAAATATTAAACGTCCAAATAATTTTTTTAGGTCAAATACATCTTCAAAATAACATTGATGATAGCAATCGTAATAGTTAGTAATGCAGCCACACTGGAAGTATGTATATCAAATACATACCGACCATGGATACGCAGAAATTATCACCAACACTAAACAGATTGTTACGTCATCTGACCTCGTAATTCACATAATTGACCCTCTTGAAATTCTTTACATACTAAATAATATACCAAAAATCTCGCTAACATATTCACATCCACATTACTACACCCTGTATAATGAAATTGAAATCTTGAGAGGTAAAATCAAAACATTAATCCTAAGAAAAGAAGTTAGTAGAAAAAAGAGAGGTTTAATTAACGGTATAGGTTCTGTACATAAATTTCTATTTGGAACGATGTATGATGGAGATAGGATAGACATTGAAAATCACCTTAAGAAAGTTGATAAAAATTTACATAATTCAATTACAGCTCTCAAACACCAAATAGAAATTAATAATTTCTTTTCGAACACTTTCACAAAATTAAAACAAATTATTGGAGACGAAAGAAAGAATTATTTAATGTATCGAAAGAGAACAGACAAAATATTGATTCTTCATGAACAAACAATAAAGATAAACATTCTCAAAGACGTAGTCAATCAGATTCAGGAAAACATTATTTCAGCAAAAAGTGATATTTTTCACCCAAGTATTTCAACAAATGAAGAAATTTATAATTACAACATAGACCTCAACAAACTTCAATATATAAAATTATGTGCCTTGGAATATTAAGAAAATTTATTAACGTTTGTGGTCAAAATACCAAAAGAATTTCAATCGGTACAATTAAAAACTATTATTCCTATACCATATTCAGCAGGTAGAGAAATAACAGCAGAAATTGAAAATGTTTTTGAATATAAAAATGTGTACTTATAAATTCGAAGTAGCTAATACCCTCAATGAACTACAAATTTCTAAAGATTGAATAAACTTATTAAATTCTGAACTTAACAAAAACAGCATTACAGAAACTTTTCAAATTGATGGAAAAACTATTTTAATAAAAAATGCAAATGGCATAGAACTAAACCCGAATTGCGACAACAGAAAAATTAAGTTGAAAAACACTACCTTGATTCATTATAATAACTGCACAATTAAGATCTTATACCAAACATTCTCAAATACTAAAATATCATACAATCAAAGATTTTATTATCCAAACTATGATACTCACAATTTCATTAATAAAATTACAATTAACGACCTTGTATTTAAAAACGAAGAAAATTTAAAAGAAATTAATGAATTAAAATATCACAAAAATATCTCTCATATTGGAATATCAATTTTATTATAATTATAATTTTAATATCTTATAAAGTTGAAAAAAGAAAAACAATACTGCTCAAACTCAGGAGAGTTTTCCATTAAGGGAGGGAGGAGTTATGTGTACACTATCACCCCAACCAGACACCACACAACAAAATATTGTAAATTGGTCAAAATAAAAGATTAAAGAAAAACAAGTAAACATGTATGATGGAAAAAAACATAAAAAACAATAAAATATGCACGAATATACGTACACGTAAATACAAAAAATTATAAAAAAATAACACACAAAAAATCGCATGCCTGGTAGAATAACATGAATAACAAAGAAAGTTGCAAAAAGTTGCAGCTGAAATCAAAAGCATAGACTTAGAAAACATTAACTAATATAAACAAACTTGATTCATTTAAGGGCGAGACAGGGATCACAACTTTTTGTATACCTTAAATCGATGTATAAGGAAAAACAATCCACTCAAAAGGGCACTTATAAAACAATTGTTTTAAAATAATAAAACAATATATTATTACATAAAAACTACTTTGTTATATAACATATGCCTTTATTATCAATACACATTTTGATTTATGGGGATTAAACACAATTTTATATCGCAATTTAATTTATTATAAGAGCTAATTTTTAAGCTATTTTCACTGCACAGTCAGTGTGTTTCTATTGTCTTACTTCTCTTGCTTTTCGTAGCCCCTACGAATGGGATAGACCAAAAATGTATTTACCGTTAGTTTTATTGGTATTTTAGGAAATAGCCTTGATACAAACAGTGGTAAATTTCAAAATTTAATTTTTTTATTTTAGGCCTATGAAACCGACTAGTGTGCGATGATGCGGAAGGCATTTGCCACCCCCTAACCCGCAAAAAAAAAAAACCAAAAAAAAATGGTACATTCATCCCACATAATCAATGAAGTGTCTTGCAATAGTTAACCAAGAGGCCCATTTTTGCGCATAGAACATATTGATTGTTGTTCAAGATTTATGGATAATGGAAGTTTAAAAGATGAGCGATTTTTCCATCCTTTAGAAGAGCTGCAGCAATTTCTGACGAAGCAACTGCTATCGCTCTCTTCCCTGATTCTCTTATTTTAGCAAGTATGTATTAAATTTGCAAGAAACGTCTTGGCGTATCCAAAATTTTTTTTTGCTATTATTCACGCTATACATAACTCGCCCTTTTCAGTTTGTTGTCATGTTAAATAACATTCTCTGTATAAATTTAGCATTCTATGTTATAAGTAAGTAATGAATTTTTTTCTTTAATTTATGTTCGTATGTCGCCAACCCAACTTATTTTTATATAAAGGATGTACCTCGTTTTGGAATAATAATAATAAGATTGTTTATTGAAAAAAAAAACTTTTTATAACTCTTTAATATTGTATGTCTTTTATTTTGTATGCGTCTTTGTGGTTACGTGGGTGGTGATCCGTAATTTGAAGAAAACATTCACCAAATATTTTTAAAGAATGATGCCGTTTTGATAGGGAAAACTTCTCATATAAAGTATGTATATAAGTTAGCACTCCACACATTCAAAAAGTAGCATATGATGCATTAATATCCTATGATATAAAGCAACCCTACAAGAATTGAATGATAGAAACTAACACAATAGCAATTTTCTCACTAACACAAATGCATAGACTTCAGAAATTATTGTATACCTATCCACAAGTAAGAAAGAGACGATTCAGATTATTTTCTTTCGGGCTATGATTACACGTGCAAAACTGAAATAGCTGATATACACACAGTGTAGAGTCAGAGAAACTAAAAACATATGTTCTCTGGACATATACTGTATGTATATATATCAGCCGTTATTTATTCTTATTAAACGCGAAAATATAGTGGAAGAAGAAGAAAAAAAGCGCAAACAAGTGTAAACAAGTGCAAGCAAGTGAAATAAAATTTTTAAATTTAAAAATTTCGAAGAGGAATCTATTTTAAAACATTAAAAAAAATAAGTGAAATGAAAAGAAGACATTTTGCTAATTGTCTTTCAAAAGAAAAAAGGACTTTCCAGTCCAATATAAAAGTTATAAAAAAATATTTGAAAGGTGAAAGTGAAAATGAAAGTGGAAGTGTTAGTTCAAGTGCGTTTTTTGAAGGGATTCCTCTTGTAAGTAATTGGGAACCTGATCCTTCAGTGTTAGGTTCAGTAGTAGCAAATTATGAAAGTGATGCTAGTGATACTTTGAGCTTTTCTAGCGATGTAGGTTCTGATTCTGAGCCCGAAGCGTCCACCTCTATAGGGTTTAGTGTCGTTTCAGAAAATAACGACGAAATAAATAAATGTAATGAAATTAAGTCGTGGGCTATCAGAAACAACATATCGCAAATCGCTTTAGAAGATCTTCTAAAAACCTTGCGCAAAGTAGGTGTTGATGGTATGCCACTATCTGCAAAAACACTACTAAATACTAGTAAAGAAAAAATAAATATCACTGAAATGCAAGATGGGGAATTTTTGTACCTAGGAATTCAAAACTATTTTGTTTCAAGTCCTTTTAATTACTTGGAAGGGAAAAATGAGGTTTATTTAGATATAGGAGTTGATGGGTTAAAATTGTACAAAAGTTCAAACAGGGTATTATGGCCTATCTTGGGTTCAGTTGTAGGTTTCCCTAATATAAGCCCGTTTATGATAGCATGCTATTCCGGGTTCAAGAAGCCAAGTAACATAGATCAATTCATGTCCGAATTTTGTGCCGAGGTCGTGTCGCTAAGGGCAACCGGCATTAAAGTTGGATTTAAGCCAATCGTTTTGAAATTTAACATTCGTCTTTTTGTTTGTGATTCCCCAGCGAGGGCTTTTGTAACAGGTGTTATATCACACAACGGGAAAAATGGTTGTCCAAAATGCTGCCAGGAAGGTACTTACCAAAAAAAATAGAGTAAGTTTTCAAAAAAAAATCGGTTCCTTAAGATCGGATACAACGTTTATGTTACGTTCAAATCCTGCGCATCATTTGGAAGATTTCAAATTCAAAAAGAGCATTTTGGAAGAATCAGATTTTGGGATGGTTTCTCAGTTTCCTCTTGATAGTATGCACTTAGTCGACTTAGGAGTAACAAAGAAATTACTTAAACTTGCAACAAAAAAGGCCAATCATACTATTATTAACGAAAAGCTTCACTATGTCTCTAAATTTATCCCATCAGAGTTTGGCCGCATATATAGAAGTTTAGATGAGATTCATAATTGGAAATCGACTGAGTTTAGGCAGTTTTTGCTTTATTCTGGTATATTCGTTCTTAAAGATTGTATCAGTACCGATCAATACTATCACTTCCTGCTGCTACATAGTAGTATTCGACTTTTGTCAAATGAAAAATCGCACCGAATCGAAGCCGATATTGCCCAACAAATGCTAACAGATTTCGTCAATATTTTTGGAATTTTATATGGTGATGAATTGGTTAGCTTTAATATTCATGGACTACTTCACTTGGTAGATTGCGTAAAACAGTTTGGACCATTAGATTCTTTTTTCAGCGTATCGTTTCGAAAACTATATGCAGAATATAAAAAAATTGTAAATAAACCCAATAAAATTCTACAGCAAATATATCTTAGACTTCATGAAAAACAGGATATTGAATCAAATTCAGAGAATGTGCCAAAATTTGCATCATTTGATTTAAATCCCAACAAGCCGAAAGATAGTTTTTGTTTTAGTGAGTTGACAGGACCAAAGAAGGTATTTAATGTCATAAAGTCTCAACAGTCGCATCAAATTGTCTGCAAAGTTTTCAGAAAGACTGAAAACTACTTTAATGAACCTGCAGAATCGTCAAGTGGCCTAGGGATTGTAGTCGCAAGTGAGTTAGATGAAGAAATGGTAACAGTTCCTATCGAAGACATTGATTTCAAATACTTTTGTATTCCTATCGAAGAGAAATATTTGCTAATACCACTTTTACCCCACCTTTTTAACACATTTTCCCATTAACCACTGATTTGCACATTCCACTTTCAATTCCACAACTTTCAAATTTAATATACAATTTTGGTTTTACTAATATAACCAAAACTGTATATAAATGCAATATAATAAAAAACATAATAACAAATATAAACATCATAAAAAATATACAGTATTGTTCATATGTTAAGCAACAAACTCCAAATGCAATATGTTGAACGACATTTTAACAATACTGTATATTTTTATGATGTTAACCTAATATAATTAATAAAATATAATATAATAATAATATAATTATTATATATACAAATGAGTAACATATTCGAGACGCAAGATGAAGGTGGTAAGTTAAAAGGAAAATACTCATCGAAATAAGTATAAATATATTAAAAATTATTAATCGTTGAGAGGATTGAGCGGCGCCAATATTCAGTGGGAATATCAAGAACGCAACAAAACTCAGGTCATTTTTAACATAAAGCTTCTAATAAAATATACTATATATTAACTTTTTAAATTTAAGATATACTTGAAGCGTTGAAAACGATCATTGCGGGCCAAAAGAATATTCAGGAAAGGCTGGAAAAATTGGAGGAAAATATATGTATAACTTTGCAGAACCAAAAAACGCTTAGTGAAGGCCAATCGTCACTGGTTCACAACCAAACTGCAATATTTGAAAAACTGAATGAGATGGAGTCGAAAGTAAGTGTTTTACAATATTGTATGTACACTCAGTAATAAAAGTAAATCTAAGACTTTATTTATATCTTTTCGTCTAAATTTATTTCTTAGATTGTCGAAAAGGCTGAGGTTTTGGCGCAAAATAAGTCAACCAGAGAATGCAAAGTTCTCTTAAAACGAGTTGAGCAGTCAGTGTGCCGCATGACTGGCGAAGTGACTGATAAAGAGCTGGACGACGTCGCTAGCACTTTTCCGATGGAGTCGCAAGCAACAGTTGCGGAAGTGGAAGATAGACTGCAAAGCCAAGACTATGCCCAAGCAATGGTAGCCTAAAAAATAAAATATAATAAGTTTACTACTAGTTACAATACTTTTACTTCTTTTAAGACTGCATTTCTCCACAAACTTAAAGGCGCCAGTGATAATGTGGCTGACGTAATAAATAAGGTTTTCTCAGATGAGCTCATGGAAGGTTATAATTGGGATGGCAGATGGAGCAAGAAATCCCTATGCAAGTTGGCGCTGGTTGATACCATTTTAAGAAGTACATACATATACATAATTGCAACTTAATGTTTACTTAAAATGTTTACTAATATATATTTTTCTTTTAATTTAGATGTGTTTCAACAACAAGGATGTAGGAGTTTTGAGCAAAATATAAAGCGGTCAATACTGCTCAGCCATCACATGTTAAAGCAGCGTAGTTATTTAAAAAAAAGGAAACAATAATTACATTTCAAAACTAAACAAATTAAAACCAAAAAATGAAGCTTTAATTTTATATTAATTTGTTTTTACTTTTTGTAGAATTTTTTTATAACATGTATTAATGAATATTGTATGAATTAAAATGAATTTTTTCTAAATAAAATAAATTACAATAAATTAATAAATACATAATTTTTACATGTGCTTACATCATATATGACTGTCACAACTGCATGATATTTACATCATATGTGATAGTCACACATGCCTGAGTTTTACATCACATATGATTGTCACAACTGCATGATATTTACATCATATGTGATAGTCACACATGCCTGAGTTTTACATCATATGTGATAGACACACATGCATGATGTTGACATCAAGCATAACAGGCATTCATGACAGAGATTTATATCATTAATGACACAAATTTTTATTCTAAACACCGTTGGAGTGAGCAGTGTAGCTATATGTTGTTCGGGTTGTTAAACCCAGTAAGTAAGAAAGAAATGCAATATCACATGTATACAAAAGTTTTTGTCAACTTTTTCATATTGCCCTTAAAAATGTGATAGAAACTTGCACTGAGCCAGTGACAGAAAATTGTGTCACTAGTGAATGTCATATGATTGATCATTTGATTATCATCGTTCTTGTAGGGCAATAGAATATGTCGCTGAGAGTGCGACATATGAGTGGCAACCTGTTGGAAGCGCCACCTTAAAAATATAGAATCAGTATTTTAAACCTTAGAAAATGGTAACATGAAAATCCAACTAGACAAATAAACATTTACAAAGGAAGAAGTAGAATTTTTAAGATACGTAATCAGCTCAAAAGGGATAAAAACCAATCCCGAAAAAGTAGAAGCGGTAGCTAAATTTCCAGTCCCACAAACTCTCAAAGAATTAAGATCCTTCCTAGGTATGTCAGATTACTACCGACGAACAGCTAAACCACTAACAGCACTAATAAGAGGAGAAGCCGGTGAAGTCTCCAAACGAAACTCAATAGAAATAAAATTACACATTAAACCGGACAGAAGTGAGAATTCCAAACTACAGCTATGCTACTCATTTTTACCTACGACAAAATATTTTTTTTTTAATTTTTAAAAATTAGTGTTTTTGTTATAGTGGGAAGGTCCAGTTATAAATTAATTTTTTCATTAAACTACAGGGTTTCTACCTCTGTTAAAAAAAAAACACGCTGTATTAGGTTGGTCACTTGCATTAAATGAGTACCGCTTTATTTATTTTTTTAATTAAATACTGAAATTCTGCTAAATTATTCTAGACGGGAGGTATATAGATGGTATAAGGTGTCTTTATCGGAGCCGGGGTGAAAATTGGACAATGGGCGTGACACCGCCCACTTTTTGTGGTAATCCCATATCTCGGAACCCGACAGACCGATTTCAACCAAATTATATGAATGCAGTATGTGGTATTCGGAGGATGGAGTCATGTGTAGAAGTTCACGCAAGTGAGGAAAGTTCTCTGATCGCCATTCACTTGGGAGTGGCCAGAAACAATTCTTTTACACATGGCTCAAGCAGCTCACTACTTCCGGTCTTTGACCAAGTATCCTCTGGGTAGCCTAAGAACATCCGTTTGAAGGCGAGCTAAAGTGAGAAGGCGAAACATCCCCTGCATAGGGTTGTGCGCTTGGTTTGGGACCCGCCACGTAAAAAAACACCCCCAGTGAATAAGTATAACCAGCCTCGGATGAGAGACCCCCCTTTTGATAAATCCAACGCAGAATAACTCTTGCCAACAGGTGTTACTTCGGACTGAGTAGGCAATTGAGAAGCAAAGTCCTCTCTCGACAAACAAAAACCAAACTTTATAAGTCACTCATAATTCCCGTCCTGCTATATGGTGCAGAGTCTTGGACCATGTCAACAACGGATGAGTCGACGTTGCGAGTTTTCGAGAGAAAAGTTCTGCGAAAGATTTATGGTCCTTTGCGCGTTAGCCACGGCGAATATCGCATTCGATGGAACGATGAGCTGTACGAGATATACGACGACATCGACATAGTTCAGCGAATTAAAAGACAGCGGCTACGCTGGCTAGGTCATGTTGTCCGGATGGACGAAAACACTCCAGCTCTGAAAGTATTCGACGCAGTACGAGCCGGGGCAAGCAGAGGAAGAGGAAGACCTCCGCTCCGTTGGAAGGACCAAGTGGAGAAGGACCTGGCTTCGCTTGGAATATCCAATTGGCGCCACGTAGCGAAAAGAAGAAACGACTGGCGCGCTGTTGTTAACTCGGCTATAATCGCGTAAGCGGTGTCTACGCCAATTAAGAAGAAGAAGAAGAGTATGTGATATTCTTTTAATATTTTTATGTCACAGTGTGAAAATGAACAAAATCTGACTACAATCACGCCTACTTCCCATATAACACTATTTAAAATTCCATTTGATTCTTTCACTTTCCAGGACAAATAGAGAACTAATTAATATAACGGATTAAAATTTTGCGGTATTAATTGCCTTAAAGTATGCCAATTTTTGACCAAAAATTGTGGACCCCGGTAGCTATAGTTGACTTTTGACCGAAAATATCGTTCAATATGTGATATATAATTTAAATTCACACAGAATCCTTTTCTCACAAAATAATATAAATTCATACCTACGGTTCATAGCGAAGAAAACTCAACTCATAATTTAATCCCTTGTACAGAAGTTGCAATTAATGTTTTCAAAACCAAATTGTTTTCAAACTTGAGGAAATATCTTCACATCAATTTAAAATATTTTTTTAACCGCTCATAAACAAATAATTACAGAACCAGTGTATAACGAACAGTTATTGGTTTCTTACATGTAATAAATATTATAAATGAATTCATACAGAAGAAAGGATAATGGGTATGATACAAAATATTTATCCTATTCTTTTTAGTAGCATTAAAAGCCGATATATCCAAAAATTAGTTGAAGATATTAGTAACGAACAAAGTAAGGAAGAAACTATTTTCCCGGTATGTTAAATAAAAGAAAATGAATAATGGCCAACTGAACTGTTTGTACATAAAATAAGTACGAGAGACATCCCACTCTACCGAAATTGCAGAAACTCCATAACCAACATATCCAGGACACACAGTCCATATCGATATATTTTTAACAGAAGGAAAATTAGTTAGCTTTAGATAAATTTACAAAATACGCAGTAACAAAAAGCATAAATAGCTGAGCAATAGAAGTCGTCAGAAGACCTCTAAGAGATATTATATTTTTCTTCGGAGTACCAAAATTAAGAGTAATTCCCATCTCTCAGCCTCTTTAAAATTTATCGAAAGACGAGTTAGGAATAGAAGTTTACACTACTCCTCCATACAAAAGCCAAGCGGACAAGTGGAACCTTCCACTCTACATTAATCGAAATAATGCGCTACATAAAAGAAAACGAAGAACTTTTAGAAAGAGTAGTATCTGAGTTCATTCCACAACACTTAAAAGACCGGTAGATTTATTTTTTCATAGAGATGTTACATTTACCCTCGAGAACATAGAAAAAACTATACAAAGCAATTTAGAAAAATTAGCTCAGAAACAAAGAAAAAATATCGAATACCATAATAAAAATAAGAAGGAAATCAGAGCATATTTACCAGGACAAATAATACCCTATAGTAAAGAAATACATAGTTAAAGGGGACAGAAATAACTAAGGTAGGATACGTAACTAAATATGTACTGACATTTTTTTCCAGAATATTACTACCGCTATGCCTGGCGGAAGTACAGATACTCGATTACTCAAACTCATAACTAACAGTAGAAAAGGGAACGGCTTCATATTCTACCTAATATTTAACACAAATAAGAGCCCAACTGAATAATTTAAAAGTAGAAAAATATAAAAAGGTCAATAAATTTCCTGAGTAGCGCATGGAAATGAATTGCAGGAAGTTCAGACCATGAAGACTAAGAAGTAATTTCAAATAATATACATAATTTCTTACAAAATAATATAATTAAAACTATACAAAATGAAGAGAGTTTAGAAGAAGAATCATTATTATAGCTAAAATACAAATTAGAAATAATTAAAGAAGAATTTTTAAGTATTGCATACGCAATACATTGGACAAAAGCCAACATAATAAATTCGTTTATCTTATCAAATGAAGAAATAAATACTGCCAAGAAAGTAATAGACAATTACGATATCCCATATGTAGATGAACCTCTCGAATTTTCAGATATAAAAATTGCAACTGATGGCAAAATTATAATCTATATTGTAAGCCTCGCAACCGTAGATAACCAAATTTGTAAAACTTTAGACATTAGAGCTGTAAAAAATTATGGGAAAATTAATAAAAAATGCGAAAAGAGAATCTATGGAATAAAAAAATATTGTAGAAAATATAATTTCCTACAAATATGTTTAACTAATAATGTAGTAGATTTAAGTAATGAATCGTATATAAACAATTTTTTAAAAAGACGTTTGCCAAACTGCACGGCTGTCAACAACCATCATATCTCAACTATAGAGCAAATGGGACCTGGAACACTACTACTAAACTAATTCAATGGACAAATTTCAAAAAATAACGAATCTACAACAGGTCATCCATTATTTTGTATACCATCGTAACCATTATTATCATGGTGGAAAAAATCTTTAACGCGGAAAGAACAGCAAGTAAACCATTGCCAGCCATCCTACAACCGTCATCCGCACCACTCAACATAGAGGAATTCCTCTCGCTGGAGATGCTGAAACAGCTAAACTTCAACAATATAAAAGAATTAAATAGAGCCAAACCTGCAACCAGCATCACCCTAATTGACATTATAATAGTGCTCGTCTGAATTATCGGCAAAAACCTTTTAAAACAACCCAAGGAAGATGAACATACACTATCACAACCGAATGTAAACATTTTTAATACCTAAAATACACATATGTATATGATATGTAGGAAAATCGTGTATATTGTGATTTTCCTGCGATATTCCATGGTCTGCGGTGTCTGTATCTCCAAATGTATCAGGACAATACCAACGTTCGTGATCGTTCAACATTTCAAAATTGTGAAGAATCAAGCAGGTTAACACAATTGTTTCGCATTTCTTTGGGCTAAAGTCTATGGACCTTTCGTAAAACAAGCCATCGAGCGGTTAAAATACCAAAACTATTTTCTATTACTCTACGAGCTCGCGACAACCCATAATTGGAAATTGCTTTGTTTCATTGCAGCTGTGCACCGAGATAAGATCGCAATAAGTTTTCCTTCAACGGAAACGCGACGTCAGCCACATAAAATTTGGAAAATCTGTAGTGGACTCATTTGATAATGGAATTCTTGGTAGTAGTGCCAATCTGTTTTCCAAAAATGCTGGACCAAAGGTAGATTGATGAAAACACCTTAAAATAAAATGTAATAATTATTCGCTCCTCCACGCCAATTTGTTGTTTTGGTTTTAAAAAAGGACTAATAATATTTATAAGAAGGTTGTATACTGGCCGATTCATCCGTGTTAAAAAAAAGTTTCTGATCGTCTTCTTTTAATTTAAAAAAAATCTTCCAGAACAAACCATTTGGCTTTCTTTCTAGTTTCGCTGGATGAACGCACCAGCGGTGTGTGCGCCTTGATATTATTTTCTTCTTTGAAGGCGAAGAATATTTAAATATAATAACTCGTGGAATAAATCGATATCCATTTTTAATGTAAATACATTAAAATAAATTCCGCAAAACAATTCGTGTTAATATTAATGCAAACTTCTCAACTCTTCTTCTTTTAAAGTAATATGTCACATTTGTGTGCTCTCTCATTATTCGAAAACAGCTGATTCGCAAGTCAAGTGTTTCTAAGCTTTGCTGAGTCAAGTATGCTGCTTTGGCCGCAAGGACATTTTTAATGTTCACGTTAGCACTTTTTAAAATCAATAGAAAAACGAGTTTATACGTATAGTATTTAAAAAAAGCGGATTTAAAAATTTGGTAAGCTTAAAAATGAGGGAGATGTTCTGACATACGTGACGTGATATGAGTGGGAAAACTTCCGACTGATCGCTGTTGTTACTGAAAAAGAAGTGTGGGGGATCCTCTCGTCGGACCTTTTATTCCCTTTCGTGTGACGAATCAGGTGGTGTGATTGTGTTTGATGTACTTGTGTGTGGCTGTCGATGTGAGTAGTACGTATATGGATTGTATGTGGTGATATGGTGAGTGTGGTGAAGGTTGCGTATCAGTGTTGTGAGATATTGTGTGTTCGCTTACCCTTACATCCCACGACCATGAAATTTGCTTTTATTGTAGTATACGCACTTACTTATCGAACATGAACGACATCTTTATATCACTTTTTCCAATTCAGTTTGGGAAGTGTAAATATTTCATTACAACGCCGCACTAGAATAAAATAATATCGATATTAATGACTTACTGTGTAGAAAATGTAAACTTGCAAAACTAAAAATTTTTATTTTGAATACAATTTAAAGCTCTTCTCGTTTGATGAGATGGCTTTTCCCAACTCATCTATTTAATTTTTTAACTCTTATTGAATATCAAGTTGTTTGCAGTCTAAATCACAGCTGTCATTTTAAATCATTTTTGGCGATTAGTTTGCGTGAGAAACATGAAGTATTAAACACATAGACGACGACAAGCGAGACAGGCCTCATCTATAAGTATAAGTATTAAATTACACACGTTATTATGGGCACAGTGATTTGGATAACAGCACAACTTCACGGCAGAAGGCTATCACTGTCCCTGTCCATTTCCAATTTTGCCGACGACAATGGGCGGCTGTAGTTATGTCCCTAACAGATGAAATGTTTTAAGCTTCAAAGCATGTTCATAGTTTTGTACTTCTGCACGTAACAAGCACTCCGGCTTCCTAGAATCATTTAAAACAATGAAATTCTTACTTTGGAATAAAATTGATTTTGCCATATTTATATTAGAATATATGTACACAATAAAAATTCATTCGGATATAATCTCTCATCTTGACTTCTGATTGCAGACTGATGTCCAATCGTAAGAGCAAGTATTGCCTGACAATTTTCAAGAAAAATCTGTCATGGAAAAATGAAACGAATTTAGATATTTACAAGTCGCAAAGGAATAATGTGTTTCATAATTTTGTCTCCTCTAATAACAACTACAAAATATCTTCGAGAATTTGTAAGACGCTGATTCGTTATAAATATATTTGCTGCCAAATTTATTAAAATGAGATATAAATGTATGATTTAAGTAAAAATTTAAGGATTTTCGATATGCTCACGATATCGCTCACTTCAATATTCTTTTTTATTGGCGTAGACACCGCTTACGCGGTCATAGCCGAGTTTACAATACGCGCCAGTCTTTTCTTACGACTGTTTGTTTGATGACAGGAGATATTTCGTCTTGCTCATTCGCATCCTTATTCAGTCAGTAGAAAGCAGACCTAACGGCGCCGTTGTTGAGGCCTGTGATATCAATATCCTCGGCGTACGCCTGCAGTTGTACACTTTTATAAAAGAGGTCCATCCCGATCCTGACGGAGCTTTGGTATTGCTCAACCTCAGTTTACACAGCCTTATTAGTTTTTCGAGGATACCAAATTCAGACATAGCGGCTTAAGGCAACTCCTTTTCGTGTTGTCAAAAGCAACTTTGAAATTGACGAATCCTCTTTTCACTGGTCTTTTCCTAGATCTGGGCGATTGTTTATTGTCCAGGCCTAAAGCCATACTAATAAGGTCAAATCAGAACGGAATATAACTTTATATGCGTTGTTGGGGAGGCTTTTCCCGTGGTAGTTGGCGCAGATTGTGGATTGCGCAGAGCATACTTAAATTCCAGTCGTCGGCCATACTTTCGTCCGTCAGTTCTTTGCCGCCGTATTTGAATAACTCTGCTGGCAATCCATCGGCCCTCGTCGCTATATACGTGACGAGTATTTGCTACATGAATTTCTTCATGGTCAGGCAATGGAACGTCCGCACCATCGTCCTCGATTTCGGAATCGTGTTCACTACCTCCTGGTGATATGCTTTCAATGTCATTCAGAAAAGTGTTCCCTCAATAATTTCAGAATGCTCTGGGCATCTGACTCTTGTCGGCCAGCTTGTTAATCTCTTTGTAATCACACATTGCAGACTCTCTCGTTTTTTGTCTGCAAATACCACTTCAACTCTCGGTATCTATCCCATCCGTTTTATGGGAGTGAGCGGGGTTATAATCCGATTTCATCAATTTTCACATTTTTGATAACAGTTCTTATAATATTTGCGCTGAGCAAATTCAGTTCTTGTACGATTTTAGGGGATACGTATTTTAACTAATTAGAGGATGGGGCCACGCCAACTTTCTGAGAATTTTTTGCCCACAGATGGTCCTACTGCGATCCCCTGTGCAAAATTGCAGTTATATATTATATATCTTAATTTAGTCCTTATTTATGGGACTTAATAGATTTTCGGTTAATGGCGTTATGTGTGCCGTTAGGTGTTTAGGTGAAGAAAACAATTATACTTTTGCAACATGTTGCTACAGAGTATAAAAATGCTTAACAAGAATAATTTATTAGCTTTACTCTAAGCTGACGCTGATGAGTTGGCGTATTGCAACTTTGTAGTTCTATATGCTCAGCTTTAGGTTTAGCAGTAAGTCAATTTATATTTTCAGTTTAATTTTTGTCATAAAGTTAAAGTGCAGCGATAAAATACTATCTTCGGCACTAAAGAAATACAAGGTTTACCGACATCTAGCCATGCTATTTTCGTATGTGCAAAATCAAACAGCTAACAAAAATTGTAAATTTATATATCAATTTCTACAAGTATTGCCAGATATCTGGATATTGAAGATATTTTTATATGAAATTTTATTTTTGTTTTAATATCTTCAGTTTAATATTTTGAAGCTATTTTTTGCTAAAAAATCGAAAGAGCTATTTTTAGGCTCTTCGTTGGCATCAGTTAGTGACAATACTTGTTTATACGTCTTCCCAAGAATAATATAATACAATATTACGCCAATCACCATCTTTGAGATGTAATCTTTAGCGGCCAACGGAAATCCATACAAGCTGCGATCCGAATCTGCTTACGGATGAATGGAAATTCGTTAAAGCCTTCGCAGATCCCGTAGTAGAATCTAACCATCGAAACACCAGCGAAAAGCGGCGGGGAAAATCAATTGCGTACAAGTTAGACAACAATGCTGCAGAGTCTTCATCGAGGTCTGGGCGTGCGTGAAAGGCATACAAAGAGCAGATAGCATACGCATCAGTGGAGCTCGCAGAACAACGTCAAGTTAGGTACAAAACGTCATATTACATTTACTGCAAACAAACTTTCTCTGTAAGCAATTGGCAGTAGAGTCAGCTTTTAGACTAACTTAGGCGCCCGCAATAAGGATCACGGTTTTTCAAAATCCTTTAGAATTGAAATTAAATTCGGTCTCCAATATTGCCTACCCTACCACAGAAGAGTGGGAAAGGACGCGAGGTGGACAGGGACGCAGGGTCAAAGATAGTGAAATAATGTCTTGATCTCTTAGCAGTTCTAACATCTTATTTCACGATAAACCTGCAATAGGTTTCAGGACAAAGCGATATCCTTGGTAACTGTAAGGTGGATGAATTAGCCAAAACAGTCACCACCCTACAATTCGACTCGAAAACGAGGGAATTTATATGGCTCTGACCACTTGTAGCTATTTAACTAACTAAGTGTATCATACAATGACTATCGTAGAAGTTGCCACGAGTTGAGACTCTAAAACATCTTCCATACAAGGCTCTATACGGAAAAAGAATCGCAACTATCGGTCGGGGTTTTTTGGACGACAGGACAGATGTTACACCAATAAAACTTTTTGTACTGATGAACTTCATCAAAAGCACGCGGTGGTTCAGAGGGAGACAATAGAATGAGAGAAAATTAGTCCCAGTGGTATCGCAATGGATCTCCTTAAGGCCTAGGTGCTTCGTCAGATAGTCCCTCTCTCTGCCTACCTTCAGTCGTTGTTGGGAGAGCGACGAAATAACATCTCGTATGGTTGTGCCGCTAATGCAAATGTCCACTGATGCAATTTTTTATGATTAACAATATTTTAAGTTATTTAAAGACAATAAAGGAAAGGTAAAGTTTCGCGGCCAATTAAATTATTTTAATCCTAATGTGTATAAAATTAATAAAAAAAAGCACGGAATTCCTTGTTTCACGAAAGAATAAAGATATTTTAAAAAAGTATGGTTGGATTTTATTTAGTAGTTTTTCACAAAGCCGGTCACTTACTCTCTTTTAGCACATCTTGCCAGTAAATGTCAAAATAGTTTATATACACTCAAAGCATTCACACAAACAAACATGAACACAATATAAATAAAGTAATCAAAAAAATTAAAATTTTTTGTAATATTAATGTTTATTTTGATTATTATTTAACACATAGCACACTATTAGTTTAATCAATGCACTAATTTTATCAAAATATTCAAAAAATGCCCTAACTTAGTTTTCTTTTTAAATATTTTTATATCAAAGTAGTTGTCATAACACGTTTAATTACAAAATAAAACAAGTAAGGAAGGGCTAAGTTTGGGTGCAACCGAACATTTTATTCTTTCGCAACGTGCCAAAAATTCATATATACGTTGGCTAAATGAGTCTTACAGCCCTATTCTGAAAAAACCTCTCAACTGAGTTGAGAGGAAAAATTTGGGAGATTTCTTGTGAGGCATATTTTGTGAGGCTATTCTTGCTCAAACCTCATAAGAAAAAAGCTTAAAAAGTCACCACGTGAGGTAAAAAGCTTTTCGCTGTCAAACAGCTGTGTTAATAAAAATAAGCAAAGGAAAATCCACCTACTACGTACATTGCTTATCATCTACATATGCATATCGCTGATAACCAATAAATCAAAAATAAATCCAATATTTGTTTATGCATTCATAAAAATATATGGAAATAATTGTTGCAAACAATATAAGCGATAGTAGAAAATCATAAAATTGAACTCTGGTGCCTAATGAAATATTTTATTTAATTTTTGTTCAATTACCAGATGCAGTAGATTTGAAAATGCTTTCTAAAATTTTTGCTTTAATTAGGCAGAGTTTGATATTATATTTCACACGCTGTTCTAATTAACTTATCATTAACTTATAAAATCCTTTCCGGTTCATGAAAAGTGAGAGAGGAGTAGTGGCGTCTGTGCTTGAGGGTGAAACAATCCCAATAAGGGTACAATCGATTGAGCCGATTGTGCCCTTGATCTCAAAGCATATAACTATTACCAACGCATTTTTTGTAAGAGTCATGCCCGTAAAAACACAAACGCCAGGAAACGCAGATCAAAAGATATACTCGACTTCTGCACATCATGCGGCACCAATTCACCTATAAGTACTTTACATAGCGATTTTAGGAATCGAAATGTGCTTATAAATGTTGTGTCTTGCATAGTAAAAGGATCGCTTTTGTCTCGTAAACCCTTCAAAATTTTCCTCCTACTCCCCGATTCCTCCTCCTCAACAATTGCCGCATACACAAAGAATTGTTCCTACATGCTAGTTATAACACTTAAATATTTTTTAAAAAATGTCAAATATTGATGTAAAACAAAAAAAAAACACACATGTTTTCTATTATGATGGCTGCTTTCACACGTCACAGTTATTTGTGATAATAGTGAGCATTTGAGCTTTTGAATTTTCGCCAGAATAAGGTAACCCTCACTATAGTGAGAAACATCAATGTAGTGAGGTTGGTGACTTTTGTGAGGGCACGAGAATAGGGCTGTTAGTCGCCTGCCCCAAACAACACCTACACACATCACTAAATTCACATCAATACAACCCACATGTGAGAGCATCTCACGTCTACACATTCAAATACACACCACACTCGATGAAACGGAACGGGATCGTCCCCGCTGCACAGCAGTTAGTTTTTTTGGATAACTATGGAGCTATATTGTGATTAGTGATTAAAACCTTTGAATAGAACGATACATAATGTGATTTTTCGAAACTAATATATTTCCGATAAACATAACTACTCTAAAGCATTTTCTGAAATAAAACCTAAAATAAAAAATTAATATAGGTCGATTATTCAAAATTAGCTGGCCAAAAGTCCATTTTTTTAATAAAAGGTTATCAAAAAATAGTACCTAAAATAGAAAGTGAAATAGCCTGGTTGTTATAAAAGTGCACTCACCTTTTATTTCTTCACTTCACCACTAATAACAAAAATGCAATAAATACCGAAAAAAAGGGGGGGTTTATCTCTCCTTGTGAATGGTTATACCAAAGAGAGGTTTTATTTAACCAATTGAGAATAAATACACGGATTTTAAGTTACGGTTAACTATTTAATAACTCGCTTGATTTCGTAAAAAGATGGCGGCGGATAGAAGCGAGACGTGCCAACGTATTACCGATCGATGCTAGTGTGGCAGAACGAACTGATTCGAATCTGTTCATCGGTCCTTCTTTATCTCCGTTGGTGCTGAATCGGATGGTGTGATTGTGGTTGGTGGACTTGTGTGTAGGTGTCGGTGTGTGGTGTTCTCGTGAGTAGTGTAGAATATGGGTTGCAAGGGTAATGTGGTGAAGGTTGCGTGTCGGTGGTGTTTTTTTTTTTTTTTTTTTTTGTATAGTAGGAGGAAGCATCGAAAGCCGGAGTGCGGGACTTTAATCCGATAAACCTAACCTACTCCCACCTCATGTCTCTCCCACGGGACCACTAGACAAAGTATTACTTCATGGGAGAGAAGAAGACGTTTAAGTCTCCTCTATTGCACGGACTGACTGACGCCTAATCTGTTCTAAATGTCTCAATTTTGTCATAATTTGATTTGCCGCTTTGCTGACAGTATTCCACTTTACAGAGGACTCGCACATAAGTGCTGTCAAATTTTCCACCGTGGTTTTCAGCTTTTCCCTTATACTAGAAAACCGAGGGCAATAAAAGAACACGTGTTCAGAGTCTTCTATACACTCTGTACACGTCGGACAGTATTGACTAAAGTCATGACGATATTTGAATAGATAGCTTCTGAAGCAACCATGCCCACTGAGTATTTGGGTAAGGTGGAAATCCAGGTCTCCATGTTGCCTACCTATCCACGAGTGTATGTCCGAAATCAGTCGGTAGGTCCACCGTCCTTTGCATTAAGTTTGCCACCGCTGCTGCCACATTGCAATGCTTTTTATTCTCTGATAAGTTATATATTCGCGCGAATTCGTCTCCCTGGATGTCAATCGGTGCCATACTGGCTAATACCTCAGCAGCGTCATTTGAAATGGTTCGGAAAGCACTTATCACTCGTATTGCTGAAAGCCTATGTACTGTGTTAATTGGTCTAGCATATGATTTTGTTTCTAGCGCCTGTATCCATATTGGAGCCGCATACAGGATCACTGAACTTATTGCCTTAGCTATTAAACATCGTCGGCTGGATCGCACAGAGCCTTTATTTGCCATCATTCTAGATAACGCATTATATATTTTATTAGCTTTACTTGTAGCATTTTCTAAGTGTTCTTTGAACTTGAGTCTTGAGTCCACTATTACCCCAAGATACTTCAACTGCGGCCGTGAAGTAATCTCACATTCTCCTATGGTCAGTGATATTTTCTCCTCAATTTTCCTTGAGCTTATGAGCAGGACTTCTGTTTTCTGCTCAGCCAGCTCCAGACTCTTGGTAGTAAACCATCCGCGCAGACCATTTATGCTGTCATTGCATTTGATCCGGAGGTCATCCAGATGTTTAGCTACAGCTACCACTACGAGGTCATCCGCATAAGCGATTGTTTTCACATTTTTTGGTTGCGGTATTCTTAACACCCCGTCGTACATTAGGTTAAATAACAACGGGCCTAAAACCGAGCCTTGCGGTACTCCACTGGAGATAGTGTAGCTCTGAGTGCCCTCGTCCGTCTCGTATAGCAATATCCTATTTTGGAAATAACTCATTATAATATTTATCAGATAATGAGGAGCATCTATATCGTGTAGAGCTTTTATTATATTTGCCCAATTTGCGGAGTTGAACGCATTCTTCACATCCAGGGTTATTAGCGCGCAGTATTTTTTCCTGCCACCTTTCCATCTTTTTCCACTTATTGCACATTTTGCAGTATCAACTACTTCTCTTAATGCGTCAATAGTGGACTTCTTTTTGATAAAACCGTATTGTCTCTCTGATAATCCGCCGGCTTTTTGGATTGCTAACTCCAAGCGGTTTCTTACAATGCTTTCGTACACTTTCCCAATTGTGTCGAGCATGCAAAGAGGTCGATAAGATGAAGGTTCTTCTGGTGGCTTTTTTGGCTTTGGGAGTAGAACCAGACGCTGTATCTTCCACGGATCAGGGAACACCTCTTCTAATATACACGCATTGTACATATTAACAAATAGGCTGGGCCTTAGAGTTATGGCTTCTTTAAGGGCTCTATTTGGTATACCATTTATTCCGCGCGCTTTAGAGTTTTTAATTTTTTTCGCATTTTTGGCTCCGTAGCTTCGTTTCGTTTAATATAGGAAATTGAGGCATGTGTTGGGAATAACGCTTCGACAACATTTTTCATAAAGGATGAGTTCTTAGGCTGCTGAGACTTATTTTTAAACTTCGACATACAAATTTTGTATGCCGTTCCCCAGGGGTCTATGTTCACTTCTTCACAGAGCTTTTCGAAACAGGATCTCTTACTACGGATAATGGCTAACTTCAGGAGCTTTTTTTGATATTTAAATGATTCTCTGAGTCTGATTTCGTTATAACCTCCCTGGTTACGCTGTAGGCGGCGTCTAGCTGAGTGACAGAGCTTCCTCAGCCTGGCGATTTCGTCGTTCCACCAGTACACCGGCTTCCTATTTATATTGTGTCTCGTCCTGCGCATAGTTGCATCGCATGCTGCAACTAGCTCCTTTTGCACAGCGGATACTAAGTGGGCGGCATCTTCGCCTGATGCCTTTGCCGCACTCCAGACGCTTTCAAAATCGTCAGTATCAAAGTCTTTTTGCCGCCAACTTCGTTTTCGAGAAGTATTTCTACGACAGAATTCCGTTTCCTGTGAGAACGAAACTTCGGCAATTATAGCCATATGGTCGCTATTTGTATACAAGTCTGACACCTTCCATTTAGTATGCCTGCTAAGCGCGTCGTTGGCAAACATTAAGTCTATTACTGATCCTTTATTTCCCTTTTGAAAGGTATTTTGTGTGCCACTGTTTAAAATCATAAGGTTTGTTTGACTCAAAAATTCTAGAATGAGGCGACCACGATGGTTTGTAATTCTGCTACCCCAAGCAGTAGACCATGCGTTGAAATCTCCCGCTATTCTTATTGGGGATTTGCTTCTGATTTCTAGAGACAACTCCAGGAGAAAATCTTCAAATTCAAATTAGGTCTATTACTGATCCTTTATTTCCCTTTTGAAAGGTATTTTGTGTGCCACTGTTTAAAATCATAAGGTTTGTTTGACTCAAAAATTCTAGAATGAGGCGACCACGATGGTTTGTAATTCTGCTACCCCAAGCAGTAGACCATGCGTTGAAATCTCCCGCTATTATTATTGGGGATTTGCTTCTGATTTCTAGAGACAACTCCAGGAGAAAATCTTCAAATTCGCTAATTGTTGCACTAGGACGAGCATAGCAGCTTACAAAAAATATTCCTTGTATATTCGCCCATGTAAAGCAATTATGGGTTTCATTGGAGCGAGATGTGAAGGCTCGTCCTTTGCAGGCCCATATTGCTGCTTTGGCACTTATATCTTTACACCAAGTGCTTTCCGAACGTTAAGAATATTGTTCGCTTAATATGGCGACATCTATGTTTTCTTCTAGCACTGTCTGTTTTAGAAGGTCTTGTGCTGCAGCGCAATGATTGAGATTAAGTTGCAGTATCTTCATTTTTTCGTTAACTTTAACATATCTGCGTATTTAGGACAGGCCGTACTAAGAACAGAGTGTTCCCCTTTGCAGAGCATACAACTCGGGGAATTCGTGCATGTGTTTGCCATGTGACCTGGGGTTCCGCAACGAGTACAAAGGGATGACCTATCAATGGGGCTGCTACATTTGGGTGCTATATGTCCTAGTTGGAAGCACCTAAAACAACGAGTAATAGGTGAAAATTCCCGGAGACGACAAATAGACCACCCGATCTTTACTTTACCGCACTTAAGTAAAGTTTTGGCATCCTCAGCTCGTAGGCATATAAGAGCTATTTGAGTGCCACTTGAGTTTTCCGCAAATATTTTATATTTTGCTTCCCAGGTTTTGGATCCCACACTCCTTTGTAATGCCTCACAGATTTCTTCAGGGGTGGTTATCTCATCCAAGTCTTTACACATAATGGTAATATTATGAGTTTTTGGCTGTATTACGGCCATCTCACCAATAACTCCTTCTAGGGCACTTTCTGAACGTGTCGGCTCTCTTTTCTGCTTGATTTTTTAGTTCAATTAGCAGGTCTCCTTTGAGGGTTTTTCTAATGTACCTCACGTTTGAACCCAGTTCTTCAAGGCCTCTGTCGCATTTTATTTTTTTTTTTCAAAATATCCGCATACGACGCTCCCTCCTTTTTTGTTAAGATTATAGCGTCTGGTTTCGATCTGATTTTTTTCACGATCGGTTTCTTCTTTCTTACGACGTCTACCCATTTCTCGCCAGCGCGCTTGTCTCCCACACTGTCTTTGTGCATGCATTCAGTGACCTCACTATATGTTGCTTGCACTTTATGACTCATGTTTTTCGGCTTCTTTGTTGGTGGCAAATATCCCAATACCTCGCGAGGTCTCTTTGGGGCATTTTTATCACTTTTGATAGGAGATACCTGCGACGCTTTTCCTCCCATAACTCTTTTCGACGGGTGCTCTTGCTTTTCTGCCTTGTCATACAAGCTTGTGATACAGCTTATTAGATCCCGCATAGCTTGGTTAATATGTCTCTGACCAGACATCATGCTTTCGAGCTTTTTGATTTTTTTTCCCAGTTTGCAGAAATTACTGGGATTTTCATTATTTTGGAGCTGCTCAGATTTGCCACCTTTGCCTGCTTGGTCGGGATTTTCGCATATTTTTGCTGATCCAGCAGCGGTGGCCCCTTCAGGTTTGCCTTTTGGAGGCGTTCTCAAAATTTTTGAGTTCCTCCGAAAAGGATTCTCTGGTGTACATCCCAAACTGTTCTCAGACTGTGGCAGAAGACTGTGACTTCCACACCGGATATCGTCTACATCCGTTTGCGCTTTTAAGACTTGTGTTGCCAGAGGAAATTCTGACTTTGTGTCTTCTTCCAGTTCGTGGAGTGTACGAATGGCTAGATATGGGGCACAGTGTACGCTAAAGGTAACTGTTTTCAATTTAAAGTCGCGTAGTGAACTACTGTGACATTTTCGGAAAATAATCCGCTGAAAGTCTTGATCAGTTTTATGTACGAATATTTGTCGATACATCTTTTCGACATCCCCATTGAATACGTATTTGGATATACGCTAATTTAATATGAGGAGCATTAAATCTGGTTGGAGCGTGGGTCCCGTAAACAGGATACCGAGCTAGTGGATCTTGAGGCGTTGAAGACAACTCTTACTTTAGTTGTTTTTTTATCTGGCTTTACTACTGCATGATGTGGCAAGCAAAATGAGTAGTATTTGCCATTGATGATTTTTTCGTACGAGGCTACTTCCTCCATGTGATCTAAATGGAGGTATTCTTCTAAACCCCAATCGTATTCTGTTGTGTTGGGAAATTGTTGTTTTAGTGGTAGTCGTACGACGTACCGACCATTATCTGATCTAGTAGTTGTGGCTTCTTAAAAGTCATCACAATACTGATCTTCAGGGGTTGTGATTGATATGGGGGGGGGAGTTCTTCTAATTCCCAAAATTTTTTCAATTGTGAATTGAGATACTCGTTTGGGATATCCTCAACTTGAGTTGTCATTGTTGTGACTGGTTCCGCAACTAGTCCACTTAGGACCCATCCGAAAATGGTATTTTGCGCCAGTTAAGGAACGTATTCCTTATAGTAGTAAAAAACCTCAAAACAACCTTGAGTTCGAACAATTGAAATGTACTATCACTACAACAAACAATCCTAAACAAACAAGTATCAAAACAACATTGAGTTTGAATACCACAACAACCTTATCTTAACACAAAGCAAATGAATTAAGCAAACAGTATACATATGTATATGTAAACAAACCTAAACAAATAATATAACCTGTATCTTAACAAACTATCAACTAGTAATAAGTAAACATACTAGTTAGTATAAATAGAAGTAAGAACTATGTAATAAGTGAGTATTAAGAGTATAAATAAAGAGTACACATTTCGGTGCAGCTCAAAATATATTCTTTTGACTCATTTTTACTTAACGTAAAAATTAACTGAAATTTATTTGTTATCCAAAAAGTCAGATTTTATTCCGAAAGGAATAAATCAAAAAATTCCACAGGAAGTAGGACTTCCAGCACTAAATGCCTGAAAAATGTGCAGAAACAAATGGCAATGGATATAAGTATAAGTCCTGTAACAGCGGACAATACTTCCAGAATGAATCAAAAGCAGATCCGGAAAAACGGATAGCGGCGAATTCAGCATGATTCACAACAGATCCTGGAACAGCGGACAGCGACAATTCCTGAAAAAGTGGAACAAGGAACAAAAGTATAGGTCCTGAAATAGTGGATAATACTGTAACCAAGATTCGCAAAAGACCCTGAAAAAGCGGACAACGTTGAATCCTGAAAAATTCTGAAAATTTGGACAGTTAATTATCAGTTAGGAAGAAGCAAAGACGGCCCAACTCCAAGCACAAGTAACCGCATTGATGGTAATCATAAACAAGCAACAAGAGGAATTTATACAAATTTATCCTCAATCGAAATGTGAAAATTTCCACAAGCAATACCAATTACCCAAAAAAAGGCAAGCCAAAAAGGAAAATGGTTGTTGAATTCTAGAAAATTAACGCTAATTCAAAACGAACTAAAAGAAGACATCATTTGAAACACGAAAAAATAATTAAGTATATAGTATAGAAAGGTATTAATTATAAACATAAAAAATTAATCAAACCTATACGAAAAGTGAAAATTTCCACAAACACAGCCAATAATTCCAAAAAAAAGGCACCGAAAACAAGGCAAGCCAAAAAAGGAAAATTATTGCTGAATTCTAGAAAATTAACGCTAATTCAAAACTAAATTATAAGAGAAAAGAAAACATCATATGAAACACGAAAAAATAATTATGTATATAATATAAAAATGTATTAATTATAAATACAAAATATTAATCAAACACATACATTACTAATTATACGCTGACTTCAAGCCTGGATGTTTTGAAATGAGGACATTTCATTTTAAAAGAGGGGGAGAGTTAAGGAACGTATTCCTTATAATAGTAAAAAACCTCAAAACAACCTTGAGTTCGAACAATTGAAATGCACTATCACTACAACAAACAATCCTAAACAAACAAGTATCAAAACAACATTGAGTTTGAATACCACAACAACCTTATCTTAAAACAAAGCAAATGTATCTAAGCAAACAATATATGTACATATATGTAAACAAACCTAAACAAATAATATAATCTGTATCTTAACAAACTATCAACTAGTAATAAGTAAACATACTAGTTAGTATAAATATAAGAAAGATGCAATAAGTTAGATCGCCCACTTCTGAATTACCGATTCCGCCCGGCATTCGTTTATCTTTAGTTGGCTTTGTTTGGACGACCTTCACGGAATTCGTCTTTGAGCGAGCGTCGGCCACGATTGAATTCGTGGTACCAGTTTTTCACAGTGCTATAGGATGGTGCTTCATAGCCATACAAAGATTTTAGTTCATCGATGCACTCTTGTCGTGATAATCCACGTCGAAAGTTGTGATAAACAATTCACGATTAAATGACAAAACGTTCTGAGTGATGTTATGCTAAAAAATGTCAAACTTTCCAATGGAAATGTCAGATTGCACCTGGCAATACTTAGTGTTGCCCTAGGCCAGAATATATATAGCAGCCCTCGTATAGTATTAGTAATTAGAGTATTTATTTTTGAAATTTAATGTACATACCTTAACAAATACAAACAAAATATAATTTAATTCTTTCTATTCATTTTATACATTTGCAAATTTGGGAAGGAAAATGTCAATTCGGACCCAATCACTATTATTAATATATTTAAATTGCTTAATACTAGGAGTTCTAAATTAATTATTTTAAAATGTTATTGTTAATTTACTTTGCACATGTTCAAATTGTGTTAATATTAAGAATTAGTAAATTGATGTATTTAGTATTGTAAATTATAGTTCGGACCGACATTGAAAACATCTTGAAAACACTTTTGTGGGTTGTGGACTCTAAGTTGTTCGGACTGACAATGTGTGTTCTCGATGAGCTCTCACTGACAACTCACAAATTTATTTGTTTGTTTACGTTTTCAGCAACGAAAATGGAAAGTTTTGGATGCCTTAATATTTGCGCGCGAAGAGCACTAATTTTGTTTTGCCACAATTCAATGAGTAGGGCTTCTCCCCTATCACTCCACAAATTTCTTTTTTTTATTTTTGCTTTTCCATTTTTCAATATCAATAGGGAGATTCTCTTGCTCTTGCAAGATTGCTCGATGACACAAAATTCAAAAATCCTATACCGAAATATGCAAGACCAAAAGATCACCCATTGCAGAATCTAGTTTTATATGACGGCACAAAAAAAACATGGGTTTTGGTCTGACATATTTTACAGCCATTCCAAATAATTTTCTGCGTGTGTTTGTTGTTGTGCCGTTGCACCAAGAAGAAAATTCTGCAATTCGTGCACCGTGCAAGGGTTTCATAAGAGCAAGAGAATCCCCCTAATGTGACAATATCAAGTGACTGCTGTATTTGTATATGGAATGTAAACAAATATCAAGTGACAATTTAGGTCCGGCAAAATATGTCTTCCAAAAAAAATGGATTTAACTAGAGCAGGCACCGATTATAATGAGTGGAATGTAAGTTTTCAAGTAGTTTTCGGAGAAACCTGGTTTTCAATGTGTTTTCATTGGACAGATTTTACATAGACGAAAACAAAAGTTTTAGGGCGAAAACCAATTTTTCCCACGAAAACATGTTTTCATTGTCGGTCCGAAAATAGTATAACATTTAAAAGCTTGTGAAGTGAACGCTGATCACCGAAAATGGCAGCTTGCTTCGAAAACCTGTCAGTAACCATCTCCGCGCTTTTATCTTTTGTTGTTGGATAGAGCCACACAAATTTTGTAAAAGCGTCGATCACAACTAGGATATATAGGTTTTCCGGTCGTTATCATTGAGCCTACATGATCTATGTGAAATGTACCTAAAGGATATTCTTCTTTCTCAAGTGGCTACGAAAATCTTTCCAATTTACTATACTTTGTGTTCATTATTAAATATTCGACACAACTGCTTACTATATTTTTGACTTTTCCCTCGAGACATGGTCTTTTTAAAAGGGCATTTATTCCCTTACTTATGTGCTACTAAAATGATCTCATTCCTCATTTGTTTTGGTACCGCAAATAGTTTCTTTGCCTTATCCTTGTACAATATATCACGAGAGATAAAAAAAATCTTCGTAAGAATTGTTTTCCATTATTTTTCTGGTGCCTTTTTTAATCTGTGCTGTGATAGTTCTCTTCCGCTGAACTTGTTTTCTGGCTCATGAATTGCACTGGATTATATGCTTCATTCTCTGCTTCATTCATACCCATGCTTTGATGCATCTGTATGAACTTCCGTTATTGCCTTTGGGTTATTTAATTCTAAAACTAAATCGTGATAGCGAGGACTTAAGTTGTTCGAAAGCAATCGCCTGCTCTTCCTCCCACTCAAAATGTTGATCTTTTCTCAGAAGATCTGATAATGGCTTAGCTATTACCGCATAGTTTTGAATAAGCCTTCGAAAGTAGGATGTTAACCCTAAAAACTGTTGTATGGCTTTCTTGTCTCTTGGTGGCTTAAAAGCTTTAACTGCTCGGGCTTTCTCAACCGACGGACGAATTGTGCTATCTTTGATTATATACCCCAAAAAATTTACTTTACGCTTCAAAAAATTACACTTTTTCCACTTAATTTGTTTTCCAGCATCTGCTACTACTGCAAGAACTTTCTTTAGTTTTATTAACCCCTCTTCCTCTGTAGATGGAATAATTAAAACATCCATGACTAACTTCCCTTATCTTTTAGGTCTTAAAATCGAATGAATAAAGCTACAGAATGCTGCTGGTGAATTTAAGATACCAAACGACACAAATTTAAATTCAAGTTGACCTTTCATTGTTACAAACGTTGTATATTTCTAGAACTTTCTTCGACAGAAACATGCAAAAATCCGTTAGCCAAATCTAATGTGGTAAAAACCATATATCCGTGGAGCTTCTCAACTACCTCGTCAATTAATGTCATTCGAAAATTTTCGCGCAAAATTGTCTCATCTAATTTGCGATAAGCGCAACATAACCGCTTTGATTTATCTTTTTTAGACGCAAATACAATCGGCGAGGCGTAATCGGATACACTTGGAGTAATAATATCTTCATCTAGCCATTGCTTTACTTGAGCATCTACGACTATTTGATCTTGAAATGATACATGCCTATGTATCTGATTCACCAGTACATGGTCCTTTAAAATAATTTCATTTCCACCGGGGAAAATTTTATTCTTTTTGGCTCATATTGAGCAATCAGCTTTTCCACTTCTAACATATTTTCCTGATCGAGATCTGACAAGTCATACGTTGGCTTCGGCTCCTGTTCATTTATACAAATCATACTAAAAGCTGTTATTTCTGCCTCTTCTGCAATTTCGTCATTATACACTTTGTTTTTTGCCTGACAAGTATCTGGTTTATCCTTCATTAGAAAGCTATCGCTCTCCTCGCTAACTATTAAATCGACTTGATCCAAAATTGAACGTCCAATTAATGCCGGATATTGAATATCCCTATTTTTGACAATATAAAATAAAATATTTATCTCAATATCAACTACTTTAGCTTTGGTTTCGAAGCTATCTAACGTAACCACTTCTGAATTACCGATTCCGCCCAGCATTCGTTTATCTTTAGTTGGCTTAACGTTGGTTTAACTTTATGAATATGTTTTTCGACTGTATCTATCCTGATCAAACACAATCGACTGTCCGTATCAACCAGCGAAGGAAAAATTTCGTTCCCTTTTTACCAGTTTTAACTTTAGTTCAAAGTCGGCCTCTGACGGTTGGAACATTGCTTCGGTAATTGTATTCAAATTATCTCTTTCACTTTTCGTTTCATCCGTCGGACATTCGTTGCGTTTATGGTCGACTTTCTTACACTTGTAACATCTTATTTGTTAATCTGTGCAATTCTTTGCTATATGAAAAATTTCATCACATTTGAAACATGCGCGGTTTACAATTGAACGTTGCTTATTTTCCTTCCTATCTTTCTTGTTATTGACTCCATTCGCAACTTCGACCTTTGGTTTATATTTAATTTTCTCATAAATTTTTATTTGCTCTTTTAATTTCCTTATACTCCTTGATTGGTACAAAACCGTTTTGTTCAATTATGAATCGGGAATCTCTAGTATGAAATATTCTATTACGCTTGTTTCCTCCAGTTTTACCCGCTTCCCTATTTTAATTAAGGCATATAAAAATTCAATAAATGTTTCGTTTTGTCTGTGTTTTCCTTAAAAGCCTATGTATATCAGCTGATAAAAATGATTTTTCGAATTCATAAATTAAAGCGTGTTTTAAAGATATTCAATCACGAATACCGATCTGGCTTCGAACAAATGCCCTAGCTGCTCCTCTGAGAAGCTGTTTTGCGTAATTAAATTTATGAATTACCGACCAGCCCACTATACAAGTATGTGCATTTTTTTCGAAAGATTCTGAACATTGCTTTAATTGCTGCCCACCTGTACCGTTAAATAGCGCCAAACTATCCTCAATTTCTCTAAATGTGAATGAGGGTTTCAGTGGACCTTTACCCAACACACTTTCACAAAGCGGCTCCACTCATTTGACCTCACTCTCGCCTTCATCGTCATCGTTAATAAGACCGTAGTATGTCAGAAGTCTGTATCGTAGCTCCTTTTTGCGTCCATTTATCGGTAGCTCTGCTTCTTTTAATTTTTCTTTTAACATTGTCACCGTCATATTCAATATAGTTTGAGCCTCCATTTTGAGTACTCTTTTACAATTATACAATACAATACAAGGTATAAGTATTTATAATCTTATATGATAATGTTAATTTAATATAAAGGTAACCTGTAATCCTCGTTGTACCAGAAACTGCCTCAGTCAAATGTTGTCGCTTGACAACATGAACCAGCTGCAACTTATGTGTTGCCAACTCTGCTACGCTGTTGCGGCGCAACCGTTTCGCTGCACTGCTTGTTAAACGATACGAATCAACGGCAACTTACTTATTGTCAACTTGTTGATGACGCTCAAATTCGCTGCTTTTACCCTTGCGCATGTGTGTTGCCGTCGCGCTTGCACTTTGCAATTTAGTGAAGTGAAGTGTCCGTTTCTTGTTTATTCCGTTCGCGTCCCTTTCGTTCAGTTAGAGTTGTCGTGTGTCAAAATCATTTAGTCCGCACGGTCGCATTTATTTGTCCTACATATTTGTAAATATTTATAAGCTAATCTAATATCATGTTCAGACCGACACTAGTCACACGATTCGGCTGTTGAGTGGTTTATCCTACTAATCCTATAAATTTATCAAGATTTCGCCATACAAAAATGACAGTTCAAAATCACTTCATCGAAGTGATTTGAAACTGATCCAGGCTAAAATGCGTCCATTATTTCCATTATATGGAAAATATTTAAAAGAAGACGGCTTTTATTTCAAAATAATATATGACAATGTTTTCTTTTGATAATTATTAAGCGATATGAATTCTTGAATGGCAAAAACAACTGTTTTTTCATCTTTTCAACGGCAGTGAGAACGGGGCTGATTAGTGACGGGCTTAAATGTAATCTAATTTCTTCAAATTTTCGGTCTGAACATGGTGTAAAAAAATTACGAAAAATTTGTAAAAATGTTTGTAAGAAGGAAAATTTATTTTGCAATGTACATATAAATGGTAATACTTAAGAACTAATCCTAAATGATTATTGGAAATTTATAAAAAAAGATAGTGAAAATATAACTGTTATATATAAAAATTTAAACTTAAAAAAAATACATATAAATAAATTGAATGAAAATAAATAAAATAAGGAAAATGACTGATACGATAGGCAATGGTAACCAATAAATAAAGAACAAATAACATATCACCAGTTTTCTGTAACACAATGTTGAACGTAACAATAACGAAACAAACTATTTTCCGTCTTTAAGGGTTCGTGATCGCATAACTTCCGGTAACCGACATCTTTCTTACAAGACTATTTATTTATCTCTGGTGTTTGTTTATTTAGGGAAAACCATAGAATAGTCCCCAGAACTTGAAATTAAAACAAAAAATCTATATGATAAGATATACCATAAATGCAAACATTATTCATGAATCAAAGGGTTTAAAAAACGTTGTGGTTCTTAGTAAGAAAACATGTCAGTATAATCGTCACCGATATCGTTTTAAAACGAAATAATAACGAGTATGTGGCATTTCTGCTGGCGTTATCGACATTTATCGAAATACATTGGTATTACCCATTTTGAAACGACGACAGTAACGACATCGTCCCACTGCCCAACTGCCAAAAATAGTGCTTGTTGAAATTATGTATAATTAGATGTCGGTAGTTTGTAAAATTATTTATATATGTATATGGGTGATAAAGGCCTTCTGGGGAACCGAACACCCAAAAATAATATGGTTAACGCATTATTTGCGTACCTCAGTGGTAGTGAGGAAATTTCAGGATACCCAACAGTTTTTTATAAATATTTTTCAGTAGTGACATCTTTGACAAATGTTCAAAAAGGCGAGCTCTCTCTCGATCTATGATTCGTCCTTTGCCGTTGTAATAATTGAGATCATGATACAGACAGAGATAAAGAGATGTCTAACTTATTCCAGTATGAGAGCGCTTCAAAATTAGCGTTTTTTATAACATTTTCCATTATGGCCAGATCGGACGGAATAATATTTTTTGAGAATTTAAATTAAAACATCCAATATTTAGTACAAAAAAAATTACTATGTAGTGGTTATTTAATATATGGAGAAACTATTTAAATCTTTTTAAGGTACGTTAAAACAAATGACTTTTGACTTTTCAACACCCAATAAAAGGCTTTAAGCTTTTTAGCTCTCAACCAATAAATGTTTCCAACCATTTTACATTGAAAATAATACTATGATGCTTCACATTTCGAAACGTTTCATCAAATACATTTAAATTTCACAAATCTATTTAATTTTCATTGTTTTACATATTTTATAAGTGGTCTTGAAAGATGCAACAAATCCCTCCGTTTACATATTTTTTTGGTAAAATTTCAATCTGGCCATCGCTCGTTTCCAATTGCTAAACGTCAAAACCTCCTGAATTTCGACAGCTGATCATGTTCAGGAGATTTTGACATTTAACAATTGCTCTCTCACTTTTAATTAGAGAATTTGATACTGATACCGAGATAAAGAGATGCCCAACTCTCCTATCACTGGAAATGTGAGAACCGCGCACCTACCAAAGTTTGACAGTTAACAGGCGTATCCTGTAGGTTTTGCCGTTTGCAATTGGAATGATTGGAACGGCCAGATCGAAATTATACCGAAAATATATGGATTTGCTGCCGCTGTCCAAAATCTTAAATGAAAATGTAAAACAGTGAATACTAAAGAAAATGTGAAATATAAATATATTTCTTAAAACGTTTTGCAATGTGATGCATAGTAATATTAATTTTCAATTACCAATGATTAAAAACATTTATTAATTGAAAACTAACAAGCTTAATTCACATTATTAAGTATTGATCGTTCAAAAGTCAAATGTTTTAATATATCGTAAAATCATAAAAAAATATTTAATTAGTTCCGCGGTATATTAGAATTCCAATAAAAAATAACTTTTAATTGTAATAAATGTTGGTTGTTTTATTTTAAATGCCTAAAAATCATTCTTTTCTCCGATCTGCCTACAATGAAAATTATATAAAAAACGCTTATTTTGATTCGTTCTCACACTGGAATAAGTTGGGCATGCCTTTATCCCTGGAATGGTATAAGGAGCATCATGAAAGAGGAGTAGAGAAACTATCAGCTGATACAATGTAAACAAAGGCACAGCTGAGAGGTGCCCATGGCGTCTAGGCTGGAGTTTCTAGTGGCTATTTGACCGGAAAATGGTGTGTTATTTTGATAAAATTTATTGAAAAGTTGTCCCAAAAATATTGGTTATATGTAAAACTTTGATATTTTTCATAATAAAATCGGGTTATTTTATTACTTATTCCTAAATTAGCAAATATAGGAATAATTTTTAGTTTAATATTTATGCCTTTTTTAACTGTAAATACTCACCACCGAAATATGTTAAGTTGATATAAGCAACCATGTAAGAAACGGGATTCAAAAAATGCAAATTTTACGAAACTGAGTACAAATTTCATAATTTACGAAATTGATTTTCATAATAAATGGATTTCGGGAAATTTGATAGTAGTATATCTCGAACACACAATACCCACCATAATAATCCGCATTAAAGATTTTCTAAACTTAATTTAAACATTTTGTCAGTATTGCTATTGAGCAGAGCAAGGTTATGGAAGATAATTTTAAGCTGCTTTTTATAAAAGAAATATATCTACTCTATTTTATATTATGACTTGTATACCATAGATAAGTATATGCATTTGTGTGGTTGTATTAGTTGTAAATAAAATTTGTTCATAGTTTCGTTAGTCCTGGCTACGACTTCTATAAACAATTTATTTAATAATATACAGATTATATTTAAAAACGAAACATAGGATTATATAATAAAATAGTAATTTTTTATGTAGAGATTGTTAATGAAATATTGCACATATTTCCATCACCTATAGACTTATGTATAATACTAAATTCTGTTACAGTAGTTATTTTTTCTGGTCCTCTAATTGTAAAACTGAATTTTCAGTTTGTTTAAATGAGTTCAACCTGCCCCCACTCTACCCGGGTAAATTGGCGCTCCCTAATAAAACGCAGCTCAATTCACCATCTGATGACCATACTAATACAATACCACTCAACACAACTCACCATACTTCCACATCAATCAACCCACTCAACAAAAAGGATGGGCAAAAGGGAAAGCGGACAATTCGATCTACACAAACCGCACATCAACTTTCGCTGAGACACTGCGCCGCTACTCTACCGCGATTATACCTTTCGACCTCCATCCGCAAGAACTCGATCGCCAGCTCCAGAAAATCGGAACAGGATTCTCGCCGTCCCGATTTTCGACACTTATTTTGATTAACATTAAATTGTGCAACATTTCTAATTATAAAAATTATAATTCCGAGAATGAGATTGTGAAAATACAAACAAAGTTCACGTTTATCAAAAATAAATTTCGTATACTTTTAATCATGGTCCTTCGAGCTATTCCGAATGGCACTATTGGTTTCCTCCAAGAAAACAAAAAATACATTAAAATCGTGGTGACAAAATTTTAAAAAGGTGAAACAAACCACAAACTAAAACAAAACAAGTGCAGTGAAGTGACAAAAGTAATAACTAATAACTTTACATACATTTGTAACATATACAAGATAAAGACAGACAACCAAAAAAACCGCTAAGATTAAAAAACAAAAAGTGCAGTGCCCCAAAAAAAAATACGTATACAAACAAAAAATAAAAAAAAGGGCAGTGAAAAAAAAAACAAAGCTGTAATGACAAAAAACATTTCAGTAAAACAAAAAGAAAAACAATAAAATAAAAACGTTTTACCTGGCTAAACCGCAAGCCGGGCGCGAAACCCAAAACATAAAATAAAAATAAAAACAAAATAAACAGGTAATTAAAACAAAAAGTTAAAACAACTATACATACAAACAACAACGCGCACGAGAAGCCAGGCAGCTGGAAGAGTAGAAGAAGAGTACGCACGTACTATATGTATATTATCCCCTCAAAAAACCCTTGATGAAGGATAAAGTGAGTCGTATCGTTTGCTTTTCATTTATTTCATGATGCATTTATGTATGTAAAAGATTGCAGTTTTTTAGCACAAAAACTGTAATAATAATTAAAATAGAAAAAACAAAACGGTTTAAAAATTTAATATACCGAACTGTTTTAAGTTACGACTTTATTTTGCGATTGTCTCAGATATATTATTAGTAAATAAAAATTTACTGCCTTCTATAATTAGCTTTGTGTATTCAAACAGTAAGTCATCCCAATTAATCTCAGAGAGCAGATTGTTGAATCGTTCAAAATCACAAAATGCAAAATTAAAACCAATCCCATCAATAGGTTTAACAGGAGCGAAAAGATAAGTATCCACCTCAAACGCTAGCGGAGAATGATGAATGGTGGCAGGAGTAATTGAAGATAATCCATCAAGAAATTTTAAATTATCACTGAGGAAGACTAAGTCAAGAAAACGATCGAGACTGTTTGAATAAGAGTTGATTTGAATCAGATTGAGACTAAGCAAGCTATCAATGAGAAATAACTCCTGAGAAGATGAAAAAATGGAAGGAATAAGAGCAGGACTATAGGAACAACCCGGCCAGACGATATTGCTTAAATTAAAATCACCCAGAACACAAATATTATTCTCTTTCACCTTATTTAATACCAGAGAGGAAATATTATTTGCGTGCAACTTATACAACTCTAGAGGACTATTAGGAGGGAAGTATGAGACTGCAATGAACAGAGCGTCGTTGATACAAATACATACATAGTTGGTCCAGAATAGAATCATCATTATTAAGCATAATTAAACGAGGACGATATTTAACAGCCATTTTTTTCATGATCTCTGTTGCGGAAGACATAATAGAGATTTGAGTCAAAATATTCACTATCAAAGTAACTGGAATTCAGCCAAGTCTCAACAATAACGATAATATCGAAATCCAAATGTCAAGAAATAATGCGAATAATATTTGACTTACACCTAATACCTGATAGATTTTGGTAGTACACCTTAAGACAGGAGCCAGTTCAAGAAGGTGCAGAAAACGCATGAAAAAAATCGTGACCAAAAGGCGCATCCACTTATCTGTAGCGATGTTTTCCCCTCCCTTTGGAAAAAACTTAAAGGGACGCAACTTAATGCCAGAAGGCCACACTGAAGAGGAGAAAACGGCATTAAAAAAAGATGGGGCACACCTAACTTAAAGTTTATCCTCTTAAGATTATTAATATCAGTATCTTTCTTAATTAATTTATAACATAAAAGATGTTCTCTATCAACATTAGCGACAAAAGATATAATATCTTCTTCAGTGACTGAGTTTTTAGAGGCAGACAAATGAATCCATTTTTTGGGTATGACGACATCGAGATCACAATTGGCATTAACACCAACAACAGCTGAAGCAGCTGGGTATTTTTTGTTCCTAGTACTCACTTTTAACTTCACATTTCCATTAGCAGTAATTGAAGTAGAAGAGTTTAGATTAACAGAATCATCAACGGTAACGGATTGAGCAGCATTGACAGCGACAGAGGGACGATCGGGCTTAGCAGCAACTGTTGGATTGCTTTTGGCTTTCGATTGAGTGTTGATATTACTAGCAACAGCGTCAGCATATGTACTGGCATAATTAACAGCATTGGGAGCAGCAGGAGGTCTAGTCGCAGGAGCACAGTAACCCTCGCTGACAATACCAGAAGAATCTGAAACAGCAACATTGGACGGGCTGTATTTGTACCATTATCAGCAGCTGTAGAGAGAGTGGAGCAAGCAGCAGACGGAGCGGCAGAGATTGCTTTCGGTGTAGCGGGGGCGAGATAGTCCATACTCACATTATCAGTAGGAGCTGAAACAAAAACGTTAGATGACGGAGCATTTGTACCCACAATAATTGTAGAAGTGGGAATGGAGTTAGCAGTAGTTGAACCTGTAGAGAATGCTTTCGGTATAGCGGGAGCGAGATAACTCACACTCACATTATCAGCAGAAACAGCAGCGTTAGACGGAGAAGCAATTGTAGAAGCATTGAGAGTGGAGTAGGCAGCAGAGAGAGCATTCGAAGCTAGTGCAGAGAACTTGCCGTTATCGGACAATTTCTTTTGCACAATGCAGATCTCTGATTTAAGTTTGTTTAGTAAAAACAAAAAAGCGGAGGCAAACCGAAAATAATTTAACAAGAAAAATGAATTAATCACACATAAATTTACATACATATATATATGCAAACACACATATATACAAACATATGTACATACCTGCATAAGCATAACTTCATAAAATAATTACAAAAAGAAATATTTGAAAATATAAAACCAAATATTAAAACAGAAACAAATTAAATATAACCTAAACGGATATATGTATAACTTTTTTCAATTCCGATTTTAAACTCTCTCTGCTTATCAAAATAAATATAATAACATTTATACAAGTTAAAGACGACCTAGTCGTTTTAATGCAGATTATATTCTGAGCTTTAATAAATTACTCCACGATCAACCAACCCAATATTTTACCAGATGCACCGATTGCCGCATTGCGGCTTGAGCGCAATTAGTAGAGTTTGGCAATAATTATTCCTCATTTTCCTAAGTGCCGCATTTCGGTTTGAGCTCTTAATCCATTATCCGCTAGTGGAGCGCAATGTATTGGTACTTCATTGGAGCACGACATCGTTGTTGCTATGCTCGAGTATGAAATGGAGCAGCGCACACCCGAGAAGCTGTGCTTGTTGTTGTTGTTGTGATAACGCATGCGCTGAGTGATAATGATGCTCATTATTGAGTAAAAGATCAAACCGCTCACTGCAGCCAAAGAAATTGTAGATGTAGCTACACTTGCTATCTTAATTACCCTCCTTATCAAGTCCGAAACGTCCCGTTGCGGTAATCCATCAAGCTTACGCGGGACAATTCAAGAGATGTCGTGTGTTGCTTCAAGTACTTCATAATATTGTTAAAAAGATATTGTGATATGTATTGTAAAGTATTGGTAATTGGAATGGCTTGGTTGATCATAATATTACATTTTAAATTACAGTATTACAGATTCAATTGTTTAGCGCTCTATGAATAGTTGCTAATATGCTTATAGTTATTACAGATTCCTTCTCGTAAATGTTAATGTAAAAATTCAAAATTGATATGATTGTATTTATTATTTATTTGTAAGGATTTTTTGTGTGTAAGTGTGTGGGTTAACGGAAAGTATCATCTGAGATTACTTTTATGGATTTTTTTCCATCTATTAGAACCGTGGTACCTAAATCTCTTTCCACTACCTTTTCGACATAAATTCTATCAAATTTATTTCCAAGC
Source organism: Bactrocera tryoni (assembly GCF_016617805.1). Classification (NCBI taxonomy): domain Eukaryota; kingdom Metazoa; phylum Arthropoda; class Insecta; order Diptera; family Tephritidae; genus Bactrocera; species Bactrocera tryoni. Next base: position 64,126 of record NW_024396603.1, read on the forward strand.
CGTTTATTTCTTTTCAAGAATACTTTCTCTCCCGATTCATATGTTTTCATGGTTTTATTTTCGTTTCGTTTGTCTAAGGTTTTCTCTTGCACTTTAAACAATCTTTCGCGTATTACTTTCAATTCTTCATTTGAACAATTTTGAAAAACATCAATTGGCTTGGCACTGATTGTGGAGTGAATGCTGTTGTAATATTTATATGTTGCTAATAGTATTAGATCTGTAGTCTCGCAAAACTATTTCCATTAAATTTGAATGGAATCTTTCAATTTGCACATTACTTTCACTGTGTAACGTCGGAATGAAAAATTGTTCAATTGAAAAATTGTACCTGAGGAAACTTTTTATTGTCATAGAATGAAAAGCTTTCTCATTATCTGAAATGATTGTTTTCGTGTTTTTAAATATCAATATAGTCCAGTCATTTAAGCTTAAATTAGGTAAGAATCTTGGAATCCGGGATACCAAGCTGTAAGTCTGTAAATACTTGTATATTGACACCCTAAAAGTTGTCTCAAAACCTAAATATGGTAGGGTGTACGCTACTATTAAATTTCAAGGTCAAAGGTCACAAAAATCGGTTTTTTGCGCTTTTTTGTAAATATCTCATTTCCTATGGGTTTTTTTGCTATTTGTATTTATTATCAATATTGTAGAATACAAAATTCTCTAAAAATTTTGTTTGAAAAAATTGTTCATACTGTGAACCGTTTTCGAGATAGAGGGCGGAGAGCGCGCGGTCACAGCATCACTTCAGGTCAACCGGTGCCTGCGGTCAAAAACGCGTCATATATAGTTGATGAACTATCGATAAATCAATGATTATAAATATTTGTCAATTTTTATTAACTATTATATCATATTTTATCATTTTTACCTAACCCATCCACTTTTTATTCAGTATTAATTTATTTAACAACACTTACCTGCCTATGTAATTGCAGAATTGCTAATGAAAATATAGGAATTATACTTGAATTTAAACCTAATTAATATTAATAACTTCTTACATGATAAAAAAAAGACAAATAAATTATGAATTTATTTTTTTATTAAAAAATATCATTCAACACATTTATTTTTATTAAAAGTAAAAAAATGGAATAAAGGGTACAAAAACTACAATTTATAATTTTAATCATCTCCTTCCTCTTCATCGTCGTCTTCCGGCTGCTGGTAAATTTCAAACTGGTCTTCATTATCGTCTTCAACGACATTTGTCTCAAGTTCTTCCATGATTTCGGGGTCAAAAGTTCCATCTTCGTTAATGTCGCTCTGATATGGTAGAGCATTGAGACAAGCTTGCCCATTACATTGGCCACAAGCTAAAGAGCATTGCATGCCCGCTTTCCTGCATCCGCATCGCGAACCACAACCACTCTTGCAGTTGCAGAAAATTGTATTTAGCAAATGTTCTGGAGCAGGTGGTAAAATTGTCATGATAGGTCCTGAAAATCGTTTCGTATTGTCCAACCCCATACCTGGGGTTCCAAATCATGCCCTAACCAAGTTTGAACTTGATAATATACACGTTCGAAATGTTGATGAGCAGCTGCACTTGTTGGTGGAATATTTGAAAGCTGCACAGGTTTATTAAGTTTTGTAGACTTGACGTAATGCATATAACGAAGATGATCGAGACTTTTCACAGATTTCGGAGCATTATAGTCTGCCAATAAGGTTTGAGTTCCACTATCTAATAATCTCTGGGCCGAACAATTTTCTTCCTCAAATGCTGCAGCTAGTTCATCCAAATATGTCAGTTTCTCAAAAACTTTGAAACATGATTTTTTTTCCTTTTTAAAAAGCGCAGAAGTTGCTTCACATCCACATAATGCGTGAAGAATTAAAATATGTGTTTTGGAATGAGGATAATTATCAAAACTTTTAATCGAGTATATCTCCTTTTTTCCATTTCCTTTCCCAACTTTTTTAAAGAAAATTTCTTGTTCGTAAGACAGTGTACGCCCAATTAAAATGACGAGTAAATCAATATCTTGTCCTATTGTAACTGCAGTTTTTTCAGATTTTGATTCTTCAATTGCAGATTCAACAATAAGAACATCCGCATCATCTCTGGCTTGTTTAGTAGTAATATTTGCAGATTGTAATTTTTCAATTAACATATTAATGAGCCTATCTTTGTTATTTCGATTTGATAAGAATTTTTCTTGAGTAATTGGTACAATTATTGTTTCGTCGAAACAGACTTCATACGTTTTTGAAAGTGCAACAGTTCTTCTCTGCTGCTCCATAGCTTTTACGTTCTTACTGTAGCCTGAATATCCGTCAACTCACCTCGTTTTTTACGGAGTACGGCACGATTCCGATTACTTTGGCGGAGGGGTAAAAAAACCGAATTTCCGTATAAATGGAGTATGTGCGGATAGGGGAGCTTCTCCAGAGAACAAATATCCAAAAATAATATAAAAATAACTTTCATTTTTTAAAATATTCACGATTAAAAGTTCAAAAATTTGCACTAATAACACATGGTATTTCTCTATGTTTCACTAAATTTTTTCACGTTTTTCACTCTGTATATTTAAATATACACTCTAAACATTAAAATAAGATCACATTTCACTTTTATTTTGGTATATTTTACCTAAATTTATTAATTTAAAAATCACTTAGCACACTCATCGTTGAAAAGGTTAGATTGTTTACAATTATGAGGAAAACGAGCCTTGCCACATCTTAAAGAGCAAATATGTAGGATTTTTAACAATTTTTCTTTGTTTGCTTTTTCGCGTGATTCTTTTTTCTATATTAACTATAAAAAAATTCTTTCTACATGTATATGTGTAATATGTGATTTATGTGACTGAAGTACTTTCGCATAGTACTCCTTTCTGCGTTAAAATAAAAAAAAAATATATTGAGTTTCGTTACAAAGTGGTTATATATTTTGGTTATCTTGCACTGATATTGAAACAAAATTTGAGTTTTCGTTATAAAATGGTTAAGTTTTGGTTATTATATCTGTCAGCGCTTTCCATTTATTTTTGATAATACGTTTTTTTGTATATTAGGTGACAATATATATAATATTATTATATAAAATTACTATATAATATTACTTATTTGTTTATTAAATTAAATAAAGAACATATCCACATGAATGGATAGAGGAATTTTTGGGAAAAAAGGCATTTCAGCGAATTTCCTTATTATCATATGGCAGCGCTCCATTTCGTCGTAATTTTTAGCACACACATGATGTTCACTACGAGTGTAAAATGTAATTTTTAAAATAAAGATTTCTTCGGTAAAAAGACTGTTAAAAGTGTAAAATGTGGATTTATTTAAAAGTTTATAGTTTAATTCAATTAATTTGAAATGAAAAATGTAAGTAAAGTGTGTTTAATGTGGTAAAATAGCTTGTTGAAATGTTCAAATTTTGGGAATTTTTGAACTTAAAGGTCGAATATCTCGTAAACTAAGCGTTTGGGGTACCTATAACCCTATATATTTTTTAATCAGGAGGACTTCCTCTCTCTCCAACGGTACCTTCAACTTATAGTTTCTCCTTCTTCTTGTTTCCGTTTTGCTGCTTGGATACAGTTTTTACTAATGTAAACACTTCGGCACTTTTTATGCACTTTAACAGAGGTTACTGATTTTAAATAATCAATTTTTCGACTCTTGCAGTTCGTAGAGATTTCATACCGCGCACTACTTCAATAAGCGATTCACCACCCGAATCTGACTTGTTCATAGAAAACACAAATCAGCCATAGTTTTTGAAATTGTACGTCCGTAGTTTACCAAGATACGATTCAAACTGAAACAAAGAGAAGACGGTCGTAACTATACATCTTGAACATCTGTCCCTACTGGTTATAAATAGAAAGGTCCGTAGTGTATAATAGGGGCTCGTATAATTCCCAGGTATAATTTTTTGACGTAGTGGAAGGATTTTAAAATTTACAGATTTTAAAGAAGATGTACTTAATTATTTTCTATTTAAAATGTCATTAGTGTTAATGGGAATATAATTATATTATGATTTAAGTGTTTCTTAATTATTTTTTAATTTTGGGAAACGGTGATCAGTATTATTGAATAGATATAGATTTAAGGCTTGAAGAAAATGATAAAATATAATATAAGAGTTAATAAAAATTGACAAATATTTATAATCATTGATTTATTGATAGTTCATCAACTATATATGACGGGTTTTTGACCGGAGGCACCGGTTGACCTGAAGTGATGCTGTGACCGCGCGCTCTCCGCCCTCTATCTCGAAAACGGTTCACCGTATGTAAAATTTTTTCAAACAAAATTTTTAGAGAATTTTGTATTCTACAATATTGATAATAAATACAAATAGCAAAAAACCCATAGGAAATGAGATATTTACAAAAAAGCGCAAAAAAACGATTTTTGTGACCTTTGACCTTGAAATTTAATAGTAGCGTACACCCTACATCTTCTTACATCTTAGTGCATCTTTAATATCTACCATGTGTCGTGAAGAAATAGGTTTAACAACCGCGTATTTGGAAAATTTGTAGATACATGTTAGGAAGTGTTGCTTATCAGTAAAAAAAATGTCGACGTGTAAGATCTCGCCTGGCATGGAGGGGATAGGAGTTTTGCCGATTTCGAGGTTGGACGGTTTACGCTGATATTTATTTTCTAAACAAATTTTGCAATTCGAAATTATGGATTTTAACAATTTTTTTCATATCGGGGAAAAAATAATCGCGTATTATTTGTTTGAAATTTTCTTGTAAGCAGCGATGTGCTCGATTATGCTCTGTAACGAGGGTTTCAAGTTCATCGATTTTGTTGATTAAGTCAATAACAAATGTTTCGGTATGTCGAAATTTTATACCAGGAAAAATAGACACGAGAATGTTTTGTAATTCCCCTAGGATTGTCAGATTACAGTGAATTGCATTAGTTGTATTGGGATTAATTACATTTTTTAAACTTCTTCTTCTTAATTGGCGTAGACACCGCTTACGCGATAATAGCCGAGTTAACAACAGCGCGCCCGTCGTTTCTTCTTTTCGCTACGTGGCGCCAATTGGATATTCCAAGCGTAGCCAGGTCCTTCTCCACCTGGTCCTTCCAACGGGGTGGAGGTCTTCCTCTTCCTCTGCTTCCCCCGGCGGGTACTGCGTCGAATACTTTCAGAGCTGGAGTGTTTTCGTCCATCCGGACAACATGACCTAGCCAGCGTAGCCGCTGTCTTTTAATTCGCTGAACTATGTCGATGTCGTCGTATATCTCGTACAGCTCATCGTTCCATCGAATGCGATATTCGCCGTGGCCAATGCGCAAAGGACCATAAATCTTTCGCAGAATTTTTCTCTCGAAAATTCGTAACGTCGACTCATCGGTTGCTGTCATCGCCCAAGCCTCTGCACCAGATAGCAGGACGGGAATTATGAGCGACTTATAGAGTTTAGCTTTTGTTCGTCGAGAGAGGAATTTACTTTTCAATTGCCTACTCAGTCCGAAGTAGCACCTGTTGGCAAGAGCAATCCTGAGTTGGATTTGCAGGCTGACATTGTTGGTGGTGTTAATGCTTGTTCCTAAATAGACGAAATTATCTACAACTTCAAAGTTATGACTGTCAACAGTGACGTGAGTGCCAAGTCGCGAGTGCGACGACTGTTTGTTTGATGACAGGAGATACTTCGTCTTGGCCTCGTTCACTGCCAGACCCATATGTTTTGCTTCCTTGTCCAGTCTGGAGAAAGCAGAACTAACGGCGCGGGTGTTAAGGCCGATGATATCAATATCATCGGCATACGCCAGCAGCTGTACACTCTTATAAAATATGGTACCTTCTCTATTTAGTCCTGCAGCTCGAACTATTTTCTCCAGAAGCAGGTTGAAGAAGTCGCACGATAGGGAGTCGCCTTGTCTGAAACCTCGTTTGGTATCAAACGGCTCGGAGAGGTCCTTCCCGATTCTGACAGAGCTTTTGGTGTTATTCAACGTCAGTTTACACAGCCGTATTAGTTTTGCGGGGATACCAAATTCAGACATCGCGGCATAAAGGCAGCTCCTTTTCGTGCTGTCGAAAGCAGCTTTGAAATCGACGAGGTGGTGTGTGTCGATTCTTCTTTCACGGGTATTTTCCAAGATTTGGCGCATGGTGAATATCTGGTCGGTTGTTGATTTTCCAGGTCTGAAGCCACACTGATAAGGTCCAATCAGTTTGGTGACGGTGGGCTTTAATCTTTCACACAATACGCTCGATAGAACCTTATATGCGATGTTGAGGAGGCTAATCCCACGGTAGTAAATTCCAATTGTTGGGCATGCTTTCGTCCGACCATATTTGACAAAGAAGCTGATGCATGCTCCTTATCAGTTCTTCGCCGCCGTGTTTGAATAGCTCGGCCGGCAGTCCGTCGGCCCCTGCCGCTTTGTTGTTCTTGAGGCGGGCAATTGCTATTCGAACTTCTTCATGGTCGGGTAATGGTACGTCTGCTCCATCGTCATCGATTGGGGAATCGGGTTCTCCTTCTCCTGGTGTTGTGCGTTCGCTGCCATTCAGCAGGCTGGAGAAGTGTTCCCTACATAATTTAAGTGTGCTCTGGGCATCGGTGACTAGATCACATTTGGGGGTTCTACAAGAGTATGTTCCGGTCTTAAAACCTTCTGTAAGCCTCCGCATTTTTTCGTAGCAGCTGTTCTTTTGCACTTTCCGAAAACCAGTGGTTTCGGTTGCAGCTGTACGTAAGGAATTTGAAATGCCGTCCCACAGTTCCCTTATACCGAGTTGTTGACGAGTGCTCTCAGAGAGCAGGAGTGCAAGCCGAGTAGAAAACCAATACGGCTTGTTTAAATATTGTTTAGCAACCGCCGACCTCTTCTTTTTATTAACCTTACTTCTGTATGGCGTACGACGTGCGATTCGTCTATGAAAACCAGCACTATTCAACACATTCCCTACTGTTTGGGATTTATTTTTTTTTGGTACATTTCAAAAATGGATAAGCATATGAAACTGAACATTTTAAGAAACAAATTTAAATTTTAAGTGTGCTTAAATCTGCTGTAATAGCAGCCACTTCTATTTACAACAGGATAACAACCCAAAACACCAATCTTATCTTGTATGTGCAGAGTTGTTATGGAATTAAAAATAACTCCATAGGTCCCGCAATCACCATACATTAATCCTATTCAAAATGTCTGGAACTTTTTGGAAAGTCGTATTCGAAAACACCGAATTTCATCAAAATAAGGCCAAAAAGCTGGATCATGGACTTAATGGGTCAGAATATCCGGAAATAATACTATAAATAGATTGGAGAGCATACGTCGACGTCTAGGGACAATAATAGCAACAAAATGTGGCCAAACACCGCTAAACCTATTGTAATTACTTTTAATTTATATAAATAATCATTGGTGTACGTAAACTTTTTTGATATGAATTAGGCGCATTTTTAGCTTTAGCAATAATTTTTTTATTTGTGTAAAAAACAAAAATATTTTGATATGATATATTTAATGTTAAATATGCATGTCTTGAAATGGATAGAAAAAAACTACAAAATTTATTAATTTTAAATCAAATAAACGTGTTGTAATTTAATAGAACTAGGTGTATGTTAACTTTATTGGTCCACTGTATACGTATATATTTTCTTGATCTGGAGGACCTCCTCTATCCGCGTATACCCATTTTAACCCCGAAATCGGGGGATGCTATTCTAAATCCCAGCCACAAACTTTGTTTCAAATGTCATAACAATAATATCTTTATTCATAGCACCTACTACTTTTTTTGATCGGTTTCAATTCTGATTCTGACAACTATCAGATTTCACAACACCCCTAAATAAAACAAGAAGTTTCAAACAGTTTTAAAAATAACGTGTTGATATACTTATCTATTATCTATATAAATAAAAATGAATCGTCAAACTGGATGTACGCGCATAACTCAATAACGCCTGGACCAATTTGGCCAATTCTTTTTCTTAAATGTTCGTTGAAGCTCAAAGATGGTTTTTACGGCGAGAAAAATTCGAATAATTTCCGGAAAACCCCTAAAAACAGCCCTTTCCTTTTCCCCATACAAACGTTATATAAAAATTAATGTTTGTTTGTTAGTAACACTAAGAGAGCGGTTGAACCAATCTTGATGAAATTTTTAAAGGTTGTTTGTTGTGGATCGGGAAAGGTTTAGAAACAAAATACCTTATACTTTTCATGAGAAGAAGTCGGAAAATTGGACAATTCCAAAAAGAAACATTTTCCATACACATTTTTTTCAATTTTTGTTTGTTTTGTTTTTTTCAATACACATTATGGTTTGTAAATTATTTGAATCGTTTAATTGCGGTCGCTTGCTTTTTTATTCCGGTTATGCAAAGGAAAAATTATTGAAAATTATTCAGTGAAGACTTTATGTGTGTTTCAGACGAAGTGATCAATTACAGATTGAAATTTGTTACGAAGCCACGAAGAGGTCGCGCTAATATTGGTCGGCGTTTTTTTTTGCCATCAACGTATGGCAGCCCACGGAAAGGCAAGAAGTACTCCCAAAATGCGATGACATATGTACGTGCGGAATTATGGATCGCGGTCAATCAGCTAGCGATTGTAACGATATCACAGCACGACTTTTTAAACAATAGCTGCGATGTTTGATGGTCTTTATCTTGAAGCAACCTATGGTATATATGGTGCTGTTAGATGCTGAATGTATTCTCTTGAGTAGCAAAAAAGAGGTTTGCCGCACGCACACATTCTTCTTTGGATGCGGATGGTGATTACACTAGATCAAATTGATGAAATCATTTAAGCGGAAATTCCAGATTCAGAGATAGATCCAGAATTATACGAAGTGGTGAAAACCAATATGGTTCATGGACCTTGCGAACCTTACAATCCCACTTTGGTTTGTATGTCTGACAATAAATGCACGAAACACTACTCATGTGCTTTTCTTTCGGAAACGGAAATGGGAAATGATGGATATTCACTGTATCGGCGTCGCTCACCAGACGACAATGGCAGAACATTTAGCATTTAGAGGCGTGAATGTCGACAACATAATAACAACACATCGAAGTTGACAACACATGGATCGTACTATATTCGCCATTTTTGTCTAATTCACATTCAAAACTCATGTCAATGTTGAATATTGCAGATTGGTGAAGTCGATCAAATACGTTTGCAAGTACCTCACCAAAGAAAGCAACATAGCGGTTATTGGCCTTGAACGATATGAGATCAGCAGTATCAAATGGGTCGATATGTGAACTGCAATAAAGCGTTTTGTAGGATATTTACTTTTGCAATTCATGAAAGATTTCCGACTGTTGTGCGTCTCGCGGTTCAACTTCATTTAAGTCATTGCGTATTGTGAATGGTACAGCGTGTGCAACTTTTTGAGAAGCATGCCAGCAGTTGCATTTGCTGGAACATGATAATCACTGGAAACAGACGAAGGACAATGCGATAGTTACTTCGCATGCAACTGAAGTTCGCATACTTTTCGCGAAGATCATTTCGACATATTAGCCTTCAAATTCGCGTTAATTATGGGATACGAAAAAATTACATTGCCGATGACATTTTACATAGTATTCGCTAAGAATTGGAAATGGGCAAATTTTGGTTGATACTTCCAGTGGTTTGATATCAATTTCACCTCCCTTTTGTCAATTCACTTCAACGGAAGATGAACTCATCACGAATGTTTCTCCGAACATTGGCCAAATTATCGTAACTACAATTGCTTGAGTACACGCGCAATTTTAGCTGTCAAAAATACCGATGTTAATGACTTAAACTGGAAGATTCAAAGTCAAATTCCGAGAGGTTTGCGCTCATATAAATAGATCGATCGTCTTGACAAGGAAGACGAAAATTATCCAGTGGAACTTCCAAATTCTTTGGAGAGGCTTGGTATGCCCCAGCATGATTTGCGTCTCAAAGTTGGATCTGTCATTATTAGGTTTCGCAATCTTCATGCGCCGAAACTGTGTAATGGAACCCGTTTCAGTTCAAACGTATTCAATTTCTAGGGAAAATTGCCTTTGCGTTGACAATCAACAGGACACAAGGAAATCGGGAAATGCTATGTTTTTCACACGTCCAGATGTATGTGGCGTGTTGACGAGTTGGAAACCCATCTTCTCTGTATATTTACGCACCAGAACAGAAATCAAAAAATTATCTTTATTAAGCTGCGCTACATTAAAAAAAATGTAGAAAAAACAAAAATAAATCATTTTCGACACAATATAATTTCAACTTTTTTTCATTTCAAAACACATAATTTTACGCAGGACAACGGCTGCGGGGTCAGCTAGTTTTTGTAATAAAAATGGTTTTGAAAAAATTGTCGGCTTAAAAGGCTATGTTTATCTTCCGTCTATTTCCATTGAAAAGATACAATCAGCAGTTTACCAAAATTTCAAACTCGCATAGTTGCCGTCTGTCACCTTCGGATCTGATTAATAGCAGAATCTGCGAAGCCCGCAAAACCGCAGCCCGAATCGGCTGATACGACATATCTTATGAGAACGCAATGTAAATGATCAGCCAACACTGCTTCTACCGCCTGCTTTACCTTAAAGTTGCCATACACGACACACATGAGCGTTCGATCCGTATTTGTGCGATTGCGGTTTACTCGTATATGGGCTTGTGCGCATACCAATCGATGTTCGCGAAAATGTTTGACTTTTACGATCGGTGTGCACACAAATACGTCGTGTGTGGCGCTATGTGCACACAAAATTTCATTTTTCTCGTGTTGCCGAATATGAAAGATCGCAGACGAACAATTTTTCGCTTGCTTGTCGCACATGTTCACTGTGTAAAGAACGAACGAAAAATGGATTGGTATGTATGATCAGTTGCAAAAAATGAGTAGTGCCTTATTTATTTTTTTAATTGAATACTGAAATACTGCTTAATTAGTCTAGACGGGTGGGAAGAGGGTAAACATTTTTCGAGTAGTACCCAAAATTACTGGAACTGAAAATGTTCAAGAACTACGTTAGGAATTTGTTCTAATATTTCGTTATTCCGGTTCAAAAACAAAAGTTATAGAGATGTCTCGAAAGACATTATATATGCTTTGTAGAGAAAGCGCTGCGAGAAAATGGGAAGATAAAACGTCATATATGGAAAAAAAGCTTCAAGAAGTGATGTAGTGTCCAGAAGGCGAATTTCAAACATGAAGCAATGATTTAAAGTATTTCATATGGGATTTAAAAAAGAAATGGGTATTGCCCAGTTATCCTGAAGAAAGATTTGTCAAAAAATACGAAGAATGGCCTAACGCAGAGAACGTATAATATAGAACGTATATATAAGCGTGTGAACTGTCAAGAGCCATGAATTTTCTATTAGTGGATTTCACCACTTTTGGCTCGGCAGGAGAAATTTTAACAGAAATGATAGAACAGAGCAGAGCATTGAATGAAAATGATGCTCAGAAATATACATTGTTTTTGTATTTTTATACTTTTACATATCATATCAATTGATATGAATATAATTTTGCGAATTTTTTTGAATTCATGGAAAATTGATAACATTTTAATTAAATCATGCTATTTTCATGGTAATATTTGTAGTTAATGGGCAAATGAGTTACTTTTTAAACATTCCTTATCTTTGATAATATTATATAATTTGGTATGCATGTACATATATATGCTATATATATTTCATATATGTATATATGCTACATATATTTCATATATGTATATATGCTACATATATTATCGTAATATCCTAAAAACATAATATATTACCATAATAATATATGAAATCATATATTATCATTTAAAACTTTCATACACATCTATCCTGCAGATATGTATGTATGCAAGTACAAATCAATTTCAAATCAAGATATTATCATTTATCAATAATATAAAAAGCGCGCGCTTCTCTATATTTACGTACACACATATGTATGCATGTAGGCATGACATTCTCACACAAATAATATATGCGTACGCATGTAAATCAAAAAATACAAATTCTTCTGGAAAAACAACAATAGTCTCAAAAATCATCATACATACTTACAATATGAGTACACATGTAAATATGTGCGTATGACATTCCCACACAAACAATGCAAACACAACATACAAACTTACAAGCATTCACATGTGGATATGTCACCCGCAAAAATTACAAATATTGTTCTACAAAAACAGCAATCGTTTGGAAAAGCATCATAAATCAATATGGCAGCCAAATTGCCGACGTCAAAATTTGTAGTAAATTACACAACAAGAAAATTTTCATTCATGAACGCAAACGTACTTTCAAAAAGCATATTCGATTCATTCATAAAAGCAGACGCCTTTACATCTCCCCGAGCATGCCTTGCCTACAAGCGTCTTTTCGCGACGATTTCAAAAGCTAAAAATCATAAATTGAATATATTTCCGAAATGTATGAGGAGGAAAAATTGACAACCTCGGAAATATAAGTCTTAAAAAATATTATAATACAATTGACAACATAGTTTATTTGTCGAATTTCAAGTCAAGAAATTTTTCAAAGAAAATATTCAATATTCTTCTGATTTTTGTGTACAGTCAATCCCGGTTATGTAGTACCCCGCTTAAATGAAAATCAAATCTCTCCCTCATCACTCTTAACAGCCTATATTATATCTTGCTGCATCTCACGATTTGTTTTTTTGAAATACCTAGAAATTACTGTTTTAAGTACGACTCATTCAAGTATCCGCACTCACTTTTGTACCATGTTATATTTTTATTTTTAACTAACTACAAATATCTGTATCTCTAAATGTGGCCCATAACCAGGATTGACTGTATTTGTCAAGGAATGTTAAAAATATTTTGTAATTCTGAAATATTTTTAAGCAGCTGCGTCAATATGTATGCACGCTTACACACAAACATACATATTTACGCTGGTTTGTAGGCGAAGCTGTACAGTGGCAAGGAAAGCGGTCATTCGTTTTTTTTTTCGGCACAGCTTGGATTTTCTACCAACAACACAGTGTTTAACTTTTTGATAAAACGTGAAGTTCGGCAATTGGTTGTCCGTGACAACGGAGTTTTTGCATGAAACAATGGGTGTATATATTTACACACAAATTGGTGTGTAGACAAATTTACAAACACTATGCGAATGATTCTTTCAAATTTGTTTACGTGCATACACAATTACATATGTACATACATACATAGATATTTCTTTTTTTTTTTTTATTGTAGGAAGCATCGAAAGCCGGAGTGCGGGACTTTAATCCGCTAAACCTAATCTACTCCCACCTCATGTCTCTCCCACGGGACCACTAGACAAAGTATTACTTCATGGGAGAGAAGAAGACGTTTAAGTCTCCTATATTGCACGGACTGACTGACGCCTAATCTGTTCTAAATGTCTCAATTTTGTCATAATTTGATTTGCCGCTTTGCTGACAGTATTCCACTTTACAGAGGACTCGCACATAAGTGCTGTCAAATTTTCCACCGTGATACTACCTCCAGTGGTGGTTTTCAGCTTTTCCCTTATACTAGAAAACCGAGGGCAATAAAAGAACACGTGTTCAGAGTCTTCTATACACTCTGTACACGTCGGACAGTATTGACTAAAGTCATGACGATATTTGAATAGATAGCTTCTGAAGCAACCATGCCCACTGAGTATTTGGGTAAGGTGGAAATCCAGGTCTCCATGTTGCCTACCTATCCACGAGTGTATGTCCGAAATCAGTCGGTAGGTCCACCGTCCTTTGCATGAAGTTTGCCACCGCTGCTGCCACATTGCAATGCTTTTTATTCTCTCTTCTCTTTTTGCTGTGGTAGACGTCTGTGATAAGTTATATATTCGCGCGAATTCGTCTCCTGGATGTCAATCGGTGCCATACTGGCTAATACCTCAGCAGCGTCATTTGAAATGGTTCGGAAAGCACTTATCACTCGTATTGCTGAAAGCCTATGCACTGTGTTAATTGGTCTAGCATATGATTTTGTTTCTAGCGCCTGTATCCATATTGGAGCCGCATACAGGATCACTGAACTTATTGCCTTAGCTATTAAACATCGTCGGCTGGAACGCACACAGCCTTTATTTGCCATCATTCTAGATAACGCATTATATATTTTATTAGCTTTACTTGTCGCATTTTCTAAGTGTTCTTTGAACTTGAGTCTTGAGTCCACTATTACCCCAAGATACTTCAACTGCGGCTGTGAAGTAATCTCACATTCTCCTATGGTCAGCGATATTTTCTCCTCAATTTTCCTTGAGCTTATGAGCAGGACTTCTGTTTTCTGCTCAGCCAGCTCTAGACTCTTGGTAGTAAACCATCGGCGCAGACCATTTATGCTGTCATTGCATTTGATCCGGAGGTCATCCAGATGTTTAGCTACAGCTACCACTACGAGGTCATCCGCATAAGCGATTGTTTTCACATTTTTTGGTTGCGGTATTCTTAACACCCCGTCGTACATTAGGTTCCATAACAACGGGCCTAAAACCGAGCCTTGCGGTACTCCACTGGAGATAGTGTAGCTCTGAGTGCCCTCGTCCGTCTCGTATAGCAATATCCTATTTTGGAAATAACTCATTATAATATTTATCAGATAATGAGGAGGCATCTATATCGTGTAGAGCTTTTATTATATTTGCCCAATTTGCGGAGTTGAACGCATTCTTCACATCCAGGGTTATTAGCGCGCAGTATTTTTTCCTGCCACCTTTCCATCTTTTTCCACTTATTGCACATTTTGCAGTATCAACTACTTCTCTTAATGCGTCAATAGTGGACTTCTTTTTAATAAAGCCGTATTGTCTCTCTGATAATCCGCCGGCTTTTTGGATTGCTAACTCCAAGCGGTTTCTTACAATGCTTTCGTACACTTTCCCAATTGTGTCGAGCATGCAAAGAGGTCGATAAGATGAAGGTTCTTCTGGTGGCTTTTTGGCTTTGGGAGTAGAACCAGACGCTGTATCTTCCACGGAACAGGGAACACCTCTTCTAATATACACGCATTGTACATATTAACAAATAGGCTGGGCCTTAGAGTTATGGCTTCTTTAAGGGCTCTATTTGGTATACCATCTATTCCGGGCGCTTTAGAGTTTTTGATTTTTTTCGCAATAGCCAATAATTCGTCTTCTGTGACTAATAGCGGTGGCTCCGTAGCTTCGTTTCGTTTAATATAGGAAATTGAGGCATATGTTGGGAATAACGCTTCGACAACATTTTTCATAAAGGATGCGTTCTTAGGTTGCTGAGACTTATTTTTAAACTTCGACATACAAATTTTGTATGCCGTTCCCCAGGGGTCTATGTTCGCTTTTTCACAGAGCTTTTCGAAACAGGATCTCTTACTATGGATAATGGCTGACTTCAGGAGCTTTAAATGATTCTCTGAGTCTGATTTCGTTATCACCTCCCTGGTTACGCTGTAGGCGGCGTCTAGCTGAGTGACAGAGCTTCCTCAGCCTGGCGATTTCGTCGTTCCACCAGTACACCGGCTTCCTATTTATATTGTGTCTCGTCCTGCGCATAGTTGCATCGCATGCTGCAACTAGCTTCTTTTGCACAGCGGATACTAAGTGGGCGGCATCTTCGCCTGATGCCTTTGCCGCACTCCAGACACTTTCAAAAACGTCAGTATCAAAGTCTTTTTGCCGCCAACTTCGTTTTCGAGAAGTATTTCTACGACAGAGTTCCGTTTCCTGTGAGAACGAAACTTCGGCAATTATAGCCATATGGTCGCTATTTGTATACAAGTCTGACACCTTCCATTTAGTATGCCTGCTAAGCGCGTCGTTGGCAAACATTAGGTCTATTACTGATCCTTTATTTCCCTTTTGAAAGGTATTTTGTGTGCCACTGTTTAAAATCATAAGGTTTGTTTGACTCAAAAATTCTAGAATGAGGCGACCACGATGGTTTGTAATTCTGCTACCCCAAGCAGTAGACCATGCGTTGAAATCTCCGCGCTTATTGGGGATTTGCTTCTGATTTCTAGAGACAACTCCAGGAGAAAATCTTCAAATTCAAATTAGGTCTATTACTGATCCTTTATTTCCCTTTTGAAAGGTATTTTGTGTGCCACTGTTTAAAAATCATAAGGTTTGTTTGACTCAAAATTCTAGAATGAGGCGACCACGATGGTTTGTAATTCTGCTACCCCAAGCAGTAGACCATGCGTTGAAATCTCCGCTATTATTTGGGGATTTGCTTCTGATTTCTAGAGAACAACTCCAGGAGAAAATCTTCAAATTCGCTAATTGTTGCACTAGGACGAGCATAGCAGCTTACAAAAAATATTCCTTGTATATTCGCCCATGTAAAGCCATTATGGGTTTCATTGGAGCGAGATGTGAAGGCTTGTCCTTTGCAGGCCCATATTGCTGCTTTGCCACTTATATCTTTACACCAAGTGCTTTCCGAACGTTGAGAATATTGTTCGCTTAATATGGCGACATCTATGTTTTCTTCTAGCACCGTCTGTTTTAGAAGGTCTTGTGCTGCAGCGCAATGATTGAGATTAAGTTGCAGTATCTTCATTTTTTCGTTGACTTTAACATATCTGCGTATTTAGGACAGGCCGTACTAAGAACAGAGTGTTCCCCTTTGCAGAGCATACAACTCGGGGAATTCGTGCATGTGTTTGCCATGTGACCTGGGGTTCCGCAACGAGTACAAAGGGATGACCTATCAATGGGGCTGCTACATTTGGGTGCTATATGTCCTAGTTGGAAGCACCTAAAACAACGAGTAATAGGTGAAAATTCCCGGAGACGACAAATAGACCACCCGATCTTTACTTTACCGCACTTAAGTAAAGTTTTGGCATCCTCAGCTCGTAGGCATATAAGAGCTATTTGAGTGCCACTTCGAGTTTTCCGCAAATATTTTATATTTTGCTTCCCCAGGTTTTGGATCCCACACTCCTTTTGTAATGCCTCACAGATTTCTTCAGGGGTGGTTATCTCATCCAAGTCTTTACACATAATGGTAATATTATGAGTTTTTGGCTGTATTACGGCCATCTCACCAATAACTCCTTCTAGGGCACTTTCGAACGTGTCGGCTCTCTTTTCTGCTTGATTTTTTAGTTCAATTAGCAGGTCTCCTTTGAGGGTTTTTCTAATGTACCTCACGTTTGAACTCAGTTCTTCAAGGCCTCTGTCGCATTTTATTTTTTTTTCAAAATATCCGCATACGACGCTCCCTCCTTTTTGTTAAGATTATAGCGTCTGGTTTCGATCTGATTTTCTTCTCGATCGGTTTCTTCTTTCTTACGACGTCTACCCATTTCTCGCCAGCGCGCTTGTCTCCCACACTGTCTTTGTGCATGCATTCAGTGACCTCACTATATGTTGCTTGCACTTTATGACTCATGTTTTTCGGCTTCTTTGTTGGTGGCCAATATCCCAATACCTCGCGAGGTCTCTTTGGGGCATTTTTATCACTTTTGATAGGAGAAACCTGCGACGCTTTTCCTCCCATAACTCTTTTCGACGGGTGCTCTTGCTTTTCTGCCTTGTCATACAAGCTTGTGATACAGCTTATCAGATCCCGCATAGCTTGGTTAATATGTCTCTGACCAGACATCATGCTTTCGAGCTCTTTGATTTTTTTACCCAGTTTGCAGAAATTACTGGGATTTTCATTATTTTCATTATTTTGGGGCTGCTCAGATTTGCCACCTTTGCCTGCTTGGTCGGGATTTTCGCATATTTTTGCTGATCCAGCAGCGGTGGCCCCTTCAGGTTTGCCTTTTGGAGGCGTTCTCAAAATTTTTGAGTTCCTCCGAAAAGGATTCTCTGGTGTACATCCCAAACTGTTCTCAGAGGCCATAATTCTGCCAGAGAATAGTTGGGAACACCTGTCAGTGGGTACGTTCAGCCTTTGCCCTAATAAACCTTACTTATATTTTGATGGTTGGCAATGCCGTAACCGAAGCAAAACGAAGAGGGAGAAAAAGGAGAAACAAAACAAAAAAAAAACAGCTGATAGACTAAGTCAAAACGGCAAAAAGAAATTAAGTGCACGTTTTGATACGCTGTTATGTGGGGAAATTCCTATTTATTTTTGTTTTATGTATATAAAATTTATCAAAAAAGGGGCAGGTAAGTGCCAAATATATTCTATTGAAACCAAATCAAAGTACTTATCTAATTTTTGGTACTAGCACCCACTCAATCAGAAGTCCAGTTCCAGTCTCCCGGTAAGTCTCAAACAAAAACACACAAAAACAAGTCTGCTACCACTTTAAAAATCACCAATTCTTTCTGATGTTTTAGACCACTAAAAAACACGTCTACTTTCACTAACATGCTCATGTATAAACATCTGTATAAGAGAAAATGCCTTCGGCCATATGTATGTGAATATGTGAACATTATGCGTATGGTTTTATAAAATCTTTTTACATACTTATGTGAATCTGTGCGACGGCATGGTCTTTTAAAACGTTATCAAAACCTATAATGACCAAAGCAAACAAATACATAAATCTGTATATAACACCATATAATAACTTAACAAAACTTTATTAATTATAATTATATTAATTATAAAATTTAGGTAATTATACAAATATGATTAATAGGATTCATCATTAAATATGTCAAATTGCACATATGTATGTACATGAATAATTATGTGGTTTGAAATCAAATATGTACATACATATGTATATCTTTCATAATATCTATAAATGTTATCCATAATCGTTTGCGCATTGTAAACTCGCGAATCTGTAAGCGTACATTTCTAAACATTGAAATTAGCATTACTTTTCTCATTTAAGCTTAGTACGCAGCTCTCAAGAAACGTAAAAACTTCATATAAAAAAACGCTTAAGAAACTGTCAAGATTCTTTCCTGCGACAAACTTACTTGTGCTAGTACGCAGCTCTCAAGAAATCTAGTACCAATTTTTGATACTTTTTTCAGTAAAATGTGAATATGGCAAACCTTGTTTTGCGAAGAAACATCAAATCAACAATTGTTTCTTGAAGGAAAATCGAAGTAATCGTCAAATTCATCCTAAATTAGTTGAAATCATTATTATGAAGTATATTCCATTTTGAAATGTTGTATAAAACCTACCAAACATCAACAACATTTCTTAAATCTCAATAAAAATATTTATGTTACCATACACATACACACATACATATTACGCACAAAGTTTGTTTTCTTTGTTTATTCTCTCTTGCTCTTCTAATGTAGATCATTCACAATGCGTAACCAGCTGCCAAAATTACTTGAGAAATAATGTATTTTTTTTCTTGAGCAATTACTTGAGAGCTGCGTACCAACCTTTAACAATGAAAATGCTCAATTCTGCAATTTACGACCCCTTCATGTTAAATATTGGTGAAATCCGCTAATAATATTTTTGTGGTGAAATCCACTAATAGAAAACTCAACCCCTCCAAAAAGAGGAACATTTTGACAATCGGCACACCATGAACCTTCTCTATAAATGTACGTTCTCTGCCTAACGCTTCCATTTTAGTATTTTAGTAATTCCAAGAGTTGTCTGATCGTAGTAAACGCCGGAAAACTAAAGACCTTCGCGAGCAGATACCTGTCCAGGAGCTTACTTACGCAGCTAGCGTTAGTCAAAGGATGTCAGGTATTGCTTCTACACTTACAAGAGCCATAAAATACAAAAAAATAATAGAAGCTCAGAAGCCAGAAATAAAAAAGTACACACCTGCTGAAGCCTTACAAATCTTTGTTGAAGGTGATTTTACAAGAAAACAGTGGGAGTTATTACATGAATCAAACAAGGGCATTTTTCCTTGTTATACGCTTATTAGAGAAACAAAGAAAAGCTGTTATCCAAAACAAGATTCAATACGAGTTACAGAGAAGTAACTCCAAGATTTACTCGACCACACTAC
Source organism: Bactrocera tryoni (assembly GCF_016617805.1). Taxonomy (NCBI): domain Eukaryota; kingdom Metazoa; phylum Arthropoda; class Insecta; order Diptera; family Tephritidae; genus Bactrocera; species Bactrocera tryoni. Next base: position 84,009 of record NW_024396603.1, read on the forward strand.
TATAAGGCTGTCTTTATACTGAGGACGTTCTTCAAAACTGCACGGTAGCTGAATTAGAGAGTCTTGAACTTATTTCAAATTGGGGTTGCGATGGTTCACATCAACTTGTATATCAACAAAAATACTCGCTCTTTAGCTCTCCTGACGATGACGACTCCAACATATTTCAGAGTTCATTGGTTCTCTTGAGGTTGCAGTCACATATAGGTGACACCAAAAAAGTTCTGTGGCAAAATCCTACAGAAGAGGCTATGTAACAACACACACGAGGGAATTCTTTTTTTTTTATTATATTTTTTTTTAATATATATTCACTATAAAATCTTCGGTTGCACACGAAATTAGCCCTTCCTTACTTGTTTTATTTTAATATATTGCATTATTATATTCAATCATGCATTTTCATTCATAAAATCACTTAAAATAATTTTGTCCGGTTTTTGAAGGTAAATGTTCCTATGTCGACCGAGGCACCATGATGGTTGTATTGTGAACGTACACTTGGGAGGTGGGAAAGTAAAGTGAATGGTCACTTTTGCTACTCTCTTATACCATGGTAATAATGGTACACAACAAATGCAATGCTAGAGTAAAAGGAAGAATTATTCAGGGGTATTGTGGAATCCCAGACAGAATTGCTTAGCTGTCAGAATTGCAAACCAATTCTGATTTTCAATGGTGTCACAGAATCTGTTTGGATTTTCGTCGTTTCGAACATGCCCAAAACCAATATTCAAATCAGCTGTTTACTAATCTGACAAAACTTGCAAATGAATACATTTGGAAGCAATCCTATTAAAGCTTTTAATAAGTTTCGAATTTAAAGAAAGAGTTTAGGAGATAACATTTATCGAATGAACGCACATGTGTGTCGTCTATGGCCCCTTTTAGGATACCGTAGCATTTCCCACGATTTGAATTTTTCCCGTAGAAACGTGTCAGCTGATTGCTCTCTCACAACACAGGGTTACCACTCTCGAAATACCGTAGTAATTATAAAAATTGTCTTCAATATGTTTGAAATTTTCTTAAACTAACTTATAATCAGAGTCGAATGCTATTATTTATAAATATATAAACTATTTTTAGTAGTTTGTTTTAATTTTTGATATTTTCTTCTTCTTATTAATTGGCGCAGACACCGCTTACGCGATTATAGCCGAGTTAACAACAGCGCGCCAGTCGTTTCTTCTTTTCGCTACGTGGCGCCAATTGGATATTCCAAGCGTAGCCAGGTCCTTCTCCACCTGGTCCTTCCAACGGAGTGGAGGTCTTCCTCTTCCTCTGCTTCCCCCGGCGGGTACAGCGTCGAATACTTTCAGAGCTGGAGTGTTTGCATCCATTCGGATAACATGAT
>NW_024396604.1:0-8912 GCF_016617805.1 Bactrocera tryoni
TTATTTAAAAACCAGCAAAAAATGTAAAATGTGAATTTGTTTAAATATTCAGGGTAGATTTGAAGTAAAAAATGTGCATAAAATGTGATGAATGTAGTGAAATAGCTTGTTGAAATGTTCCATTTTTTGGAGTTTTTAACTTTAAAGGCGAATATCTCATAAACTATCCGTTTGCGGTAGCTATAATCCTATATATTTTTTAATCAGAAGGACTTCCTTCCTTCCTTCCAAAGATATCGGAATTTTGTCATTTTACCCACACATTAAAATAATAATATAATACACTTACGTATATACTTACTTATATACAATCACATGTATAGAAGATTAATTAAAAAATTTTAAATATGCTATTAGGATATGAAGATGCACCTAGGAATTTGTGGACGGCTCCGCTGCCAAGGAGAAAAAGCTGCATTAGCAGCTGCGTGTCAAGGCAGGCGACGCTTTACGAATTCCCTAAAAGGGAAGATGTTCGACAGAGTTGGGCAAAGGCTTGCAACATAGTCGCATCGCTTCCGATTCCCTAAGAAGTCTTTGCATTAGACAGCCGCGAGCGATTTGCTCGATCCGCGCGTTATTATCAAAGTAATGCGCTGAAATTTAATAAAAAGGTCAAGAAGTTAGAGGGGGTTATTGAGGATTCAGAGAAAAAATATAAAGAACTACAAAAACGTGCAATAGTTGCGGATGAGAATTCCAGCCATGATGCTATTACATTCGCTAGGATGATCGCCACGAAACACACTTTTTTTAGTGACAATGAAAAGACATTGGCACAAAATGTTAATTATAAGTCCACCAAAGCTTATAGTTTCAAGCGTGACGATTTAGGTTTCTCTTTACCGAGTAAAAGTTCTCTTTTGAGATGGCGCCCCATTAGGTGTTTATTCCTGCGTTCTTTTATTTGATAAAATCATCATAAAGTCCGACTAAACTTATAATAGAGTTAGGGATATTATTGATGGGTTTGTAGATTATGGGGAAGGCCATCGGGAAATGAAAATAGGAAATAAGTGTTGTTTTTTTATGGTAAAAGGGTTAAGTTCAAGTTGGAAATATGTATGTGTTTTCATACTATATTTTCATGCTCAAAATTTAACTGAAATCTGGAATAAAAATATTGCAGCACTAAAGTCCATTGGACTTAATGTTAAAGTCTGCGATCAAGGGGCTTTAAATTCTTAAATTTTCAATTCAGTAGGAATTAGTGAAGAAAAACCCCTTTACATCCACGAAGGTTCTAAAGTGTATTGCTTATTTGACTATTGCCATCTAATTAAGTCCGTCCGTAATACGTTGCTGAAATATGATATTTCAACTACTGATGAAATAGTCACTTTTAAGGTTATTAAAAAACTTTACTCAATTGACCAGAGCAACACACATTTTAAAATCTGACCAAAACTAACGGAGTCCCATGTGTACTAGGGTGGGCCGATTCCGGACTTTTTAGATTCGGGATTTCTAATAGTGCTGAAAAGTTGCCTTAGTACTTCCTGATTCCAATGCAATTTTTTGTTCTGAGATCGTATTGCATCCAAGATTCTCTGCACTTTGTTTCAAATAATTTTTTAGAATGGTCAAATAACCCCATTTATCCATTGTAGATTCAATAAATTCAAGCTGACCCACACCACCAGCCGCCATGCAACCCCACACCATAATACCACCACCACCGTGTTTCACTGTACCAACAAGATTTTGTTTTTCAAGGGCAGTTCCTGATTTACGCCACACAATTTGTCGACCTCTTATGCCAAAAATACAAAATTTACATACTTTCATCCGAAAATATTACTTGATTCCAGAATTCCGGAGACTTATTTACATACATATATGATTATGAGCAAATTCAATGCGCTTTCGCCTGTTTACAAGTGAAATAAGTATATAGTAGGAGATCCCACCATAGCACGACCATCACCCATCGTATTACGGGATGAAAATAATTTTTATATAAAATTTTTTAAATTAAAATATTATTTTCGAGGAGGTTGCCTGGAAATTGTGATGCTAAGTGCAATTAATCAATAATTAAAAAAAACATTTTTTTTTAACATTACACCCACTCTCTTACGCAATAAGCAGTAGACTAATCGAAAGTATATAGCTTGTAAAATATGCAAACACTGGGTTCCCTTCTTTTTCCCGGTGCAATTATTGGGTTGCCAGGTACATACAGGTAACTTAAAAATAGTGATTTGCACCTATCGACTTACGCGATAAACCTTATACCAAAATAAAGATAATTTTATTGCGAGTATAATGATATAGATACGTCCGAGGAACGTATTCAGTGCCATTGTGATTAAAAACATTTTTTAATTAATTTACATTATTCAAAATCTGATACATATATCGGAAGAAAAACTGGCATCTTCCGAACATTCGTCGTCACTATTTTCTTTTTCTGTCATTTCAGCAATATCTTGTACTGTTAAAGGCGTTTGGTCCCCAATGAATCCTGTTGGTTTTAGATAATCATCAGCAAACCAAAAGCAGGTTTCAGGCTGTAGTTTAACACATTCAGGATCCGTTGCATGAAGCCACATAGAATTCACAAAAATTGTTCTTAAAGTTTTTTTTTTAAGTGATATCCAGCACGGTGGTATAGTATTTGAGTCAAAACTTTTAATTTTTTTTTGAAGAATTTTTCGTTGTCTTCTTTTGAAGAATAACTTTTCACAAAATTTCGATATCTCGCTTCATTCACCCTATTGGACTTTTTTATACCATACATATTAGCTGTGAACTCTTGAGCTGTGTCCATTTTTTCGTTGATAAAAACATCAGCTTCATCTGTCAATGATGAAAAAACTGTCTGATACTTTTCGTTTTTGGAAAATAATTTATATAGTTTCACTTTTCCTTTATTGTAGAATGCAGCCGTATAATCACATCCTGTAAATGCATGGAAAGCTGGAATACTTAGGCATAACTTGTATACGTATCCCAACTTACACGCCAATTCAGTGCAATTAATGCACTCCAAATGTTGATAATTTTTATGTTTTGTCGCTGAATTGGCTAGGCAAATTTCAGAATGCTGAATTTTGTGAATATTTCCCAGCAAAATAACCAGAACATCGGTATCAGAGGCATTAATTAAAATTTTCGACTCAGGTGGTGCTTTATATGCATGAAAAATCATCCTCGTATCCGCTTCTTCATGATGACACACATAATCAACTTCTTCACTTTTTTTATGGAATTTTGTTGGACTTCGTAAGAGAAACACTGGTGGTCAACAGTTAAAATAATCTTTTTATTTCCGATGATCGTTACCAAATTTTGGTTTTCCCAATATTTAGCCAAAAAATGTACCAAGGCTGTTTTTTTTCGACGAAGGAGCGACACACAACTGCAATGCTGCGTCCATTTCTATGGCACTGAATACGTTCCTCGGACGTATCGCCGCACGAATATTTCGTTTTTTAAAATCGGCAACCGGGATTCAGCACCAATTTTTCGCAGGCAACCTTATATCATTATACTCGCAATAAAATTATCTTTATTTTGGTGCTCTTCGTTGAAATGATTCAAGGGAATTTACTTCTTCTCTCCAACGCCCTGGCATTACTCGGTTACCTTCTGAATGTCAGCAAGTTCAAGGGTGGAGCAATTCCTGTCATTTTGTAATATCAAAAAGTTATGAAGTACGTAGCTAAAACCATTTTGTCTGCATTCTTTAGGCAAGCACGTACTTATGTATAGTTGTATGCAGCACTCTCCATCGATTGGGCAAAATTTCGAATGCGTTTTCCATGTGCCATCGGGCTTAAGACAACGCTATCTTTATCTTCTGGTAACTGGCGGCCGGTAACTGGAGGGTGGAGTCATGTGTAGAAGTTCACGCAAGTTGGGAAAGTTCTCTAGCTGGGTCCTAGTGACATTTACTACCGTGGTCATATAAAGGAGTGCAAATTTGGTATGGTATTCGTGGTGGGAGACAAACTCCGTCGCCGAGTACTGTCATTCACTCCGGTGGATGAACGTCTAGCCACAATCCGCATCAGAGAAGGATGGTGTGACAAAAGATGCCTTCTATGAGCGCATCTATGAGAGCTGTCCCTACCGCGATATCAAAATCGTGCTAGGCGACTTTAATGCCAGGGTGGGCAAAGAAGGTATCTTTGTACCCCCCAAATAGATAAAGGCTGATCCGCTGCTGCGGGGCCCAAAATATGGTTATCTGTAGTACTAGATTCCGGCATAAGAAAATTCATCAAGCCACCTGACTGTCTCCGGATCAAAAAACCACCAACCAGATCGATCATGTTTGGAAAGACGGAAGACACAACTCCAGTATTTTAGATGTGCGTGCGCTCCGAGGTCCTAATATCGGCTAGGACCACAAACTTGTTGCAGCCAAGATTCGCACCCGCCTCTGTGCAGCAAAAAATGCACGCCAACAAACACAAGGAGAAGCTGCAATCATAACAGACAGCCAACGATTTTCTACTCGACTTGCACTCCTGCTCTCTGAGAGCATTGGTCAACGACTCGGTATAATGGAACCATGAGACGGCATTTGGGCCAGCTTTAGTATACCATCCCACGATTTCAGGGTTAAAAGTGGTATGGTTGGATAGAGTTGATGCTCTAGATTAAGAAAATACTTAAAGGACCCCCTGGCCAATCTAACACCGATGTGCGTCAGGTTTATTTCGCTTCAAAAAAATAACCCTGGCCGATCCAACACCGCGTTATGTCAAGTTTTTTTCGAGTAAAACTCTTTGTTGCGTTGGTGGGCTTCGACAATACTTATTATCTGTCAGCACGGAACACTTTTGTTTTTCTGCATGTAATGAACTTTCTGTAAAATATAAAATGCTAATTTTAAGCAAATATCTAATAATTAAAGAAAAATAAAAATGTAGAAACAATGCAGTGAATTGTAAGTGCATAACGTGAAAGAAATAATTACAAGAAATCGAGAAATTGCAAAATAAAATTTGCAAAATTTTCAACTTTAAATGCAAAAATCTCGAACGCTATAGCTTTGGTGCATCAGCCCTATCCAACCATACTACTTTTAAACGTGAAATCGTGGGATGCGAGACGCATTTGCAGACAGAAAAAGAGAGAGTCCGAAATGCGTGATGATAAGCTAGCCAACAGGGGTAATGCTCGAAAATTCTACGAAACGATGCGGCGGCTAACAGAAGGTTTCAAGACCGAAGCATACTCTTGTAGAACCCCCAAAGGTGATCTAGTGACCGATGCCCAGAGCATACTTAAATTATGGAGGGAGCTCTTCTCCAGCCTGCTGAATGGCAGTGAACGCACAACGCCAGGAGAAGGCGAACCCGATTCCCCAATCGATGACAATGTAGCAGACGTTCCATTGACCGACCATGAAGAAGTTCGAATAGCAATTACCCGTCTGAAGAACAACAAAGCAGCGGGGGCCGATAGATTGCCGGCCGAGCTTTTCAAACACGGCGGCAAAGAACTGATAAGGAGCAGGCATCAGCTTCTTTGTAAAATATGGTCGGACGAAAGCATGACCAAGAATTGGAATTTAAGTGTGCTCTGCCTAATCCACAAAAAGGGAAACCCCACAATCTGCGCCAACTACCGTGGGATTAGGCTCCTCAACATCGCATATAAGGTTCTATCGAGCGTATTGTATGAAAGATTAAAGCCCACAGCCAACAAACAGATAAGAAGTCGCACGATAGGGAGTCGCCTTGTCTGAAACCTCGTTTGGTGTCGAACGGCTCGGAGAGGTCCTTCCCCATCCTGCCGGAGCTTTTCGTGTTGCTCAACGCCAGTTCACACAGCCGTATTAGTTTTGCGGGGATACCAAATTCAGACATCGCGGCATAAAGGCAGATCCTTTTCGTGCTGTCGAAAGCAGCTTTGAAATCGACGAAGAGGTGGTGTGACATAGTGAATATCTGGTCGGTTGTTGATTTGCCAGGTCTAAAGCCACACTGATAAGGTCCAATCAGTTTGTTGACGGTGGGCTTTAATCTTTCACACAATACGCTCGATAGAACCTTAGATGCGATGTTGAGGAGGCTAATCCCACGGTAGTTGGCGCAGATTGTGGGGTCCCCATTTTTATGGATTGGGCATAGCACACTTAAATTCCAATCGTTGGGAATGCTATATACATATATGATACTAAATAATGTTATATTTAAAGAAAGTAGAATCGTTACAATAAAAAAAAAACTATTTATTACGTCACTGAAAACTAAAGTAGTGTAAAATATCTCAGTTTTCTATAATAAAAATACAACGTTTTGTTCAGTTTACGTCAATTACGGTTTATTTTAGTTTCGTCCGTAAAAAGTATCATTTTCCAAAAATATAAATATTTTGATCTATGGCTATGAGCGAATGACAAACGGAATAAATATTTTTTGCAACAATAGCGGTTTATTTCTGCTCACACGTCCATACAAATTGTTTTCATTTAAACGTCTTCGTACAAGTCTACTTGACACGTTTAAGTCCAATTCTGCAATGACTTCGACCATAATCGCGCGTGAGGATTTAAAGGGATCAGCTTTACACTTTCTAAGTATTATTTTATCCTCGCGGAGGGTTGTTTCGCGAAGGGAAGCCTTACGAACTTTGTTTTGTTTTAACAAATTTGGATCACTCTTACCATTTTTGATGGCATTGAACATTTTACTATTTGAGCAATTTTTACTTCATGTGTACCGTTTTTGTAAAGGTCCCAAATAATTTTTCTTTTTTCAATTGAACAGTATTTCCCTCTAGTCATTTTATTACAATTTATAATATTACTAAAACTAGTGAATACAAGTTCACAACTGAGATTAATTCTTTGTTGGACCAAACACAACTAATGACCGAAAACTATAAGTGCGCTAAATCATTGTCCAACGAATTTATGACGAAATTTAACAAAAACAAATTAACGGTATCTGAGGGGAAATGATAACGGTTACTTTCCACGCATTTAAAGAGGCGACAGAAGCAGTATTGATCCACTAATAACAAATTCATGAAAATATCGCTATCTTAGAAGTAACGGTAATATTTCTAATTATGAATGTCCATAGCTGTATATAAACGTACAATAAATTTGAATATTTATGTTCAATTCCAATTCAAAAACTTTTTGTTTTGTTTCGTATTTCATGTTATTCGAAAATGTCATTTAGAGCCACACCAGGGAAGGTATTTCATAAAATTTCTATTCGTTTCATTTCGTTGAATTAACATGAAACTATAAGTATATTTTAGAAAAAAAATAAATAAATAAAAATTAGGCAAATTTTATAGAGGTGTCTTACGCAGAGAACGTTTAATATAGAGAAGGTTCACCGCGTTGCCAAACTTACGATATTTAATTTTTTGGAGAGGTACTCTTTTCTGTTAGCGGATTTCACCAATGTACATATAACAGGAGAGTCGAAAATAGCAGAATTGAGCATTTTCAGTGATAAATGAAAAAAGTAATGCTCATATTCAAATTAGTGACTGTAAGTTGGCACCAAATAATTGAAAATTCATTGGTTTATTTTTTATTTAGATCAATAGTAGGACCTTTGTACTTCATTCCAACACAACTAAAAAATTTTGTAGACTCTTCATTATTTTTTAATTAATTACACAAAATAATGATGGGAAGTTAGCATTTTATATATACTCGCAACAATGTTGCTAACGAGAGTATTATAGTTTTGTTCACATAACGGTTGTTTGTAAGTCCTAAAACTAAAAGAGTCAGATATAGGTTATATATACCAAAGTGATCAGGGTGACGAGTAGAGTCGAAATCCGGATGTCTGTCTGTCCGTCCGTCCGTCCGTGTCCGTCCGTCTGTCCGTCCGTCCGTGCAAGCTGTAACTTGAGTAAAATTGAGATATCATGATGAAACTTGGTACACGTATTCCTTGGCTCCATAAGAAGGTTAAGTTCGAAGATGGGCAAAATCGGCCCACTGCCACGCCCACAAAATGGCGGAAACCGAAAACCTATAAAGTGTCATAACTAAGCCATAAATAAAGATATTAAAGTGAAATTTGGCACAAAGGATCGCATTAGGAGGGGCATATTTGGACGCAATTGTTTTGGAAAAGTGGGCGTGGCCCCTGCCCCTACTAAGTTTTTTGTACATATCTCGGAAACTACTATAGCTATGTCAACCAAACTCTACAGAGTCGTTTCTTCAGGCATTTCCATATACAGTTCAAAAATGGAAGAAATCGGATAATAACCACGCCCACCTCCCATACAAAGGTTATGTTGAAAATCACTAAAAGTGCGTTAACCGACTAACAAAAAACGTCAGAAACACTAAATTTTACGGAAGAAGTGGCAGAAGGAAGCTGCACCCAGCCTTTTTTTTTAAAATTGAAAATGGGCGTGGCGCCGCCCACTTATGGACCAAAAACCATATCTCAGGAACTACTAGACCGATTTCAATGAAATTCGGTATATAATATTTTCTTAACACCCTGATGACATGTACGAAATATGGGTAAAAGCGGTTCACAACCACGCCTTCTTCCAATATAAAGCTATTTTGAATTCCATCTGATGCCTTCTCTGTATAATACGAGTATAAACATTAGGAACCAATGATGATAGCGAATAAAACTTTACAAAAATGCGGTATTTGAAAAATATGTAAATGACGATATTATGAAATCCTCGATTATCACTTTACCATGAGAGTATAAAATGTTCGGTGACACCGAACTTAGCCCTTCGGAGACGATTTTAATGAATGCCAATTCTTGCCTTTTTCATTAATTAATTAGGCGATAATGAACATTTTCCTTTTTAATTGGCTACTATCAGAATAATAATAAAAGAATTTCCATCATTCATTGAAACAATTACTAAATTGTGGAAAGTTATTTGTATCGCATTATTAATAGAATGAAAAATAAAAAGCAAAAATTTCCATCAATTATTGG
>NW_024396605.1:0-49430 GCF_016617805.1 Bactrocera tryoni
GGATGAGTTATTATTGCGGCTTATCAGGCGGCTGCTTTCGCTGAGTTTTGATTAAAGATTCAAATCAATAACTATATAATAAGTGATTTGTTAACGGTAGGAATTTCTGAATTGAGTATATTTTACAAAGTTTAAGCGATCTTTTTAATTTTTTATTACCAATTTTTCTGACTAAATTTTCTTTTAGGGCTACATCAACAATGGCACCTCATGCTAAAGTAGCTGTAGCAGTTATTAAAAAAGCATATCGACCATATTTTATTAGAGAGAAATAATTTTCCAATTTCCCTTCGCATATAATATGGAAAACCCATGAGCAAGGAGTTGACAAAATAAATGGATGTCCGTATAATGTATATGTGAATGTCAGTAATAAATAGGAGAAAGCAGCATTTGCTATTGCCCTGGTGATGAATTGGGGAATTCCTCGTGAAGAGGTGAAAAATGCTCCACTCTCACAAATCAGCGTCTCGAAGGCCTTAAAGTGGACTGATCCCTTTGAATACCGAGTCAGTTTGAACTGGCATGGCCGAGGGAAAGTGCGAATTTAGACGAATTCAAAGTGCTCGTCACTGCAGCTGAATGGATGAGCATACAAGGAGATGAAAAAACTTATAATGATGGACGTACTTAAACTACGTACTACTACGTAAACTGAACTTTGAGTGGAAACTCATCATTGGGGATTTTTCCTTAACATTAAAATCAATGAGTATAATATGAAATTTGCAAATGCGTGTCCAATGCGTTACGTACCAGCAAACTTTAGTTAAGATTCAGTATGATGATTTTAATGAATGCCAATTCTTGCCTTTTTCATATTAATTAATAAGCATATGATAATTTGAACATTTTTCCTTTTAGTTAGCTACTATCAGAATAATAATAAAAAAATCTCCATCATTCTACTGGAAACAATTACATAATGGTGGAAAGTGATTATGTAATTGCATTATTACATTGGAATAAAAAATAAAAAGTAACAAGTAAGGAAGGGCTAAGTTCGGGTGTCACCGAACATTTTATACTCTCGCACGATAAACTGATAATCGAGATTTCATTATCCGTCATTTACATATTTTTCAAATACCGTATTTGTGTAAAGTTTTATTCCGCTATCATCATTGGTTCCTTATGTATATACTATTATACAGAGAAGGCAACAGATGGAATTCAAAATAGCGTTATATTGGAAGAAGGCGTGATTCTTAACCGATTTCACCCATATTTTGTACATGTCATCAGGGTGTTAAGAAAATGTTACATACCGAATTTCATTGAAATCGGTCTAGTAGTTCCCGAGATATGGTTTTTGGTCCATAAGTGGGCGAGGCCACGCCCATTTTCAATTTTTAGAAAAAGCCTGGGTGCAGCTTCCTTCTGCCACTTCTTCCGTAAAATTTAGTGTTTCTGACGTTTTTTGTTAGTCGGTTAACGCACTTTTAGTGATTTTGAACATAACCTTTGTATGGGAGGTGGGCGTGGTTATTATCCGATTTCTTCCATTTTTGAACTGTATATGGAAATACCTGAAGAAAACGACTCTGTAGAGTTTGGTTGACGTAGCTATAGTAGTTTCCGAGATATGTACAAAAAACTTAGTAGGGGGCGGGGCCACGCCCACTTTTCCAAAAAAATTACGTCCAAATATGCCCCTCCGTAATGCGATCCTTTGTGCCAAATTTCACTTTAATATTTTTATTTATGGCTTAGTTATGACACTTTGTAGGTTTTCGGTTTCCGCCATTTTGTGGGCGTAACCTTCTTTTGTGGGCGTAACCTTCTTATGGAGCCAAGAAATACGTGTACCAAGTTTCATCATGATATCTCAATTTTTACTCAAGTTACAGCTTGCACGGACGGACAGACGGACGGACGGACAGACAGACATCCGGATTTCGACTCTACTCGTCACCCTGATCACTTTGGTATACATAACCCTATATCTGACTCTTTTAGTTTTAGGACTTACAAACAACCGTTATGTGAACAAAACTATAATACTCTCTTTGACAACTTTGTTGCGGAGTATGCAAAATTTCCATCAATTATTGGCACTAAAATATGAAGAATTGTTGTTTTGTTCTGTTATCTTCCATTAACCATTCATTTGAAAAAAAAAAAAAAAAAAGATTGTTAGACATTGTGGATGATATAAGTATGTATAATTAATTATTGAATTATTTATTTCTGACCTCCTTAGGTACATGGACGGATGAACTTTTCGAGATCATTCAACGTCAAACTAATCTTCTATGCTGCTTCAATTTCGACAAGCAAAAAAATTTCACGATCGGGCAAAGCTACCCATTATCAAGGATCGTCACTGGCACTGTGCTAGCAAACAATGCAATAATCCTTTCTATTATTGTTATCTAGATGAAGAATCCGGAAGAAGGAGATTTTTTATGACTATTAGGACACAAAATACTTCAGTAACAAAAACATGAGGATCGTAAAGCGGCAATTACGCGGTGAACGTCGAAAGAAGGTGGGAGAAGAGGCGTTTTACAAAGGCCGCCGGAATTATATGAAAGTACAAATGAAGGAAAAATTAAATTTGGTGGTCGTCTGTTCCTCCCTCAAGTTCCTTTGAAAACAGAAGCTGTTCGTCAGGCAAAAACAAGAATTTTCAATAATTTTATACGAAATTGAAGCAGGCAAAAACGTTGTGGAAAAAATTAGAAATGATGAGATATGGGAAATAGCAAGGATCCATCCACAATGTCATTTAAAATAAATTTTTACCATCTTCAGCAACACTATCAGCAGCTTCATGCATATAATCAATATCGTAAAATAACGAGGGATTATTCTTCAATATTATTATTATTGTAGGTAAATTACTATTTGTAGGCAAAAAATAACTTTGAATTTTCATTGTAGACCTATGTAATTGTTCTTTAAATACTCAATGAATTAACGATATCAATGATACATGTGTCCATTCAGCGCATGCGTGTGACTCCTATGGATCGATGCGGCTGTACGCTTCTTCATTTTCGACATTCGTTAAGAAAATTTAAATGAATTAGAATTCATCATTCGATTAATTGATGAAGGTAACTAGCTACACTCTCATGTAGTATGGAAAGAATAGATTTAGGGACAAGCAAATGTGTATCGGAATGGAAAATTATTTATAAAAATGTATAAATAAACCGTCTTGAGCGTTCACGCAGATATTCGGGGTTTAATGTTGACTATTTCAACAACTTGAATATTTGATGTCTTATTTCACTCAGTTATAAAAAAGTTAGCTATGTATGTAAAGGAGATTCTAAAATGAGATAATCTTGAACGTCTTTAAAATTGATATTTCATTCTGATTTGACATTCGCTCGATTTTGCATTTATTTCTCTCTTTGTAATTACGTGCGATCGTTAATTACCTTTTAATAAGTGATTTTTCAATGAGCTTTTTTAACGGGCATCAAGCTAATGAGGGTACAAAGCTAATTGTGCCAACCACCAACTTTTGAAATTTTGGTATATTCCATTACGAAAGACAATTTAATTTTGATAGGAATACTCTTGTATTTTCTATTTCATATTTTCGTTCTGTAATTTAAAACCAATTATTTTTCGATAATTTGAACTTGGTTGTTTTAAAACTCAACCATATAGAAGACGCATTTTAAAGAGATTGTGATTTTTTTACATTTTCCTTTGATAATTTTGAATACGTCCTGTCTGGACTCTTAATAATGGTTAACATGAAGTTAAAACCAGAGAACATAAAAAACATGAGAAGGTGCAGGTTCGATGTCGAACAATTTATAAGATTGGAGTAAGGAATCTCACCTCACAACTTCAGAATTCAACGATGTGAAATGTTAACATTTTTAACAGTTCTCCAAGCATACTCAAACAGAGAATATGATGAGAAATAATACACGTACTGGGCTTATGATGCCATAGCAAGTACATATGTATGTATGCTAATCAGGAAATATCGAAGAAAAATAAGTTCTTTGATATTCCATTTTTAACAGCGAAAAATGTGCACAATACAGCTCTCTCACATACTCATGAATATGAAGAGACATAAATATACATACATATGTATGCATGCTTCCTTATGATACCCCCTACAACAGCGTTGTGATATTTCCACAAGCTTCAATTTTTCTTTTCGGCAAATGTATGCCAAAATATGTATGGTATGCTTTTATGTTTTGTTGTCGGCATTTCCATATTGGCATGTGTAATAATTATGATATGAGTATAGGTTTGTATGAATGCATGCATAGTACTATTTACAGTCTGGTTTAGACTTGTATATTCTATAATTTTATTTGATTTTTACATAATATACCATACTCAATAAATATTTTGTATTATGTTTCTTAGTAATAGAAATTGAATTTATCACAACAATATACATATGTATAAATATATCGTCTATCATATTAATCTTACTATCTACCCATAGTGATTGTATGTACATATGTAATTCTTATTTATACGCACATGTGCGCATTCAGAAATTCAAATCATGATTTTATCACTTATCCGTACATACATATGTATATTACATGTGGCGCATTAATTTGCATGTTCATGCATTCATATATATATATATGTACATATATTTGTATATACTTCCGAACAACTAATGCATAAGCATACAAACATACATATGCGTACACATGTGAATATGTCACCAACAAAAATTAAAACATTGTTCTACAAAACAACAATTGCCTAAATAGCATAAGCATGGCAAGTCAATATAGCAGCTTCGAATTCTTAGCAGCTTCCAAATGTAGTAAATTTCCAGCAGCAATAACAATTTCATTCATAAAACGCAGGCGCAACTCTACGTAAGCAACCCTGCTTCCATCCATAGAAACAGACGCCGTAACATCTCCTCGAGCATGCCTTTTGCCCACAAGCGTCTTTTCGCGACGGATGGCAAAAGCTAAAATCATAACTGAACAACTTTCTGATGATTCTTCTACAGAAAGAAGTGACAAAAGTGGCAACATAGCCGTTGTCGATTTACACATTTGTCTAAAATATTTTTCCGTGACTCGCAAAATCTGCGTCGATATGTATGCACGCTCATACATCTTCATACATATTTACGCTTAGCTTGTTGGCGTCGCTGTTGAGCGGCAGGGAAGCGGTAAATAATCGGCGATCGTTTGTTAGTTTCTTTCGGCACAGCTCGGATTTTCTATCATCACATAAGTGCTGAACCACGAGCGACAATATTAGATTACACATCAGTTCTTAGAGACACAGTTATTAAGCCAGCTGCAATAACCACAAACTGTGTCCATAAGAACGTGTGTATTTTAATATTTGACAGATGTCGCTTGCAGTCCGTCGTGCCCAATTGATTCAGCACTTCACTCTTTGACAAAACGCAAAAGCTTTCGCCATTGGCTTGACTATGAAAAACCGAGATGCGAAAGAAGCGTGCAAGACACTTGCATATTATGAATGTAATGTACATATGTATGTGAGTGTGGCTCGCATTTGCTTTCGTAAACATACAGACAAATGTGCTAAAGAAATAATATAATGTACAATAGAAATTCCTATTGGTACAAATAGTGGAAATGATAACGAAAATAATGCGAATATGCATATTTCATGAAGGTCATTAATTTTTTTTTAAGAAATGGAAGGAATTTGAATGGAAGTGCAATATGGAGCACATTTGTTCATTTCATAATAATGAAATTAATATCATTTTGAAATAATAATTTATAGAAAATTATTTTTTGTTAAATTTTATAACATGTACCCTTTTTACCATTTTTCGGAAAACAAATGGTTCTTATAACAACACAAAATAATCACGCATACTTATGTGACAATGGTTCATATAATACATGCATATGTTACTATGAGAATTCCTCTTTTTTTACATTCTTTGTGTGTGAGTTTGTATATATTTTCTATCAAAGCATTTCTCTTTACTCATTCTCGCAAGAATTCAAAGTCGTTTTGCTATATATTTCTGCCATAGTAGCTAAATAGCAGCGAGATAATAGTTAACATCAATTAATCGTCTTCAACTAAGATTATTAAACTAAGGTTTTGGTTTAATCTTGTAGTACGTAAATAAGTCCGGAAGGACGAATTTGTTCACAGCCAACTATTGTTTTAGTTACTTTGTGATAACCATCGTACAATAACCAATTTTGTAGCGCTGAACAGTAGGCAACATATCGATCTCCGAGACGACTAATTATTCCAGCTAATCTGTTTGAAAAGAATTGTTTGAAAAGAATTGTTATTATTGTTTGTAAATTTATATACTCTACCTGTAATTGAATTCTCGTAGTTATGTAAATCAATTGTCGATATTTCTGAATCAATGCTGGGGCTGATATGATAAATTTGTGCCTCAACGAAAGAAGGTGAGACAAGAACTCGGTCCTCATTTGTTGATTGCAGATTTTCATTATCAACTATCTGAGTAATTAATTTTAATGTGTCATTTTTGGTGGTGGCATATCTCATTAATATCAAATAATTGGTATTACATTCAGCTGCATACCATAGTACGTGTATTATCGAATCAAGACAAGAATTTTTCCGGACATGTATCACACCCCCCTTAATTGCAATTGCACTTTGAGAGTCACCGTCTTGATGTAGCTTTACTTCACGATCATCAGATTTTTTTTCTTTAAAAACATCTGTATAAAAGTTTTTAATGCCGATACAATACAGTGAAGATTTTTCTTTATTCCTCCAGTGGTCTCGAGAATTTGTGTCAGGGTCCTCAGCACTGGGGTAACATAATGGAATTCTTTCTGTGATGAATCTGCTTTGATGAATCCTGTGAATGTACTATACTTTTCCCCATTCAGCTGAACATAAATTGCTGCTTCTGGTGTTACTCGTGACAAATGTTTAAGGATGACAAAATTTAATTTTTGGTTGTTGATCATCGTGTATCTCCCAACGAACCATTCCTCTGAAACAATATGCAGTAAAATGTTCGGATTCATAGTGAATTACATTACATTTTATTATGAAATATTAAAAAAAAAATACAATGAACACTTAATGGTACTTTGGGAAGTGGTCAATTCTGAGAATTTGCAAAACGCGCGACGCCTGTCAGGCTACATGTCACCAGTTAAAGGTTATCGATATAATCGACAAGTGTCGGTCAGTTTTGAGCGAACGTACATATCTTTTTCGATATTGAACTTTTACGGTATGGGCATCACTTATACATTGTAGGAGTACGATGGAAATAGTGAAATACCATTGACCTTTTTTTTAAATTAATTAAAATCTAAGGAATAATTACGTGTAAAAGAATGAAACCAAGGTATTTATTATCTACAAACGATTTGCTTTCCATTGGTTAATATTATTTCGGTCTGCAAATAAAAATTAGTGGGGTGGGGTGCTAACTTCCCATCATTATTATACCCTGAACAGGGTATATTAAGTTTGTCACGAAGTTTGTAACACCCAGAAGGAAGCGTCGGAGACCCTATAAAGTATATATATAAATGATCAGTATGTTGAGCTGAGTCGATTCAGCCATGTCCGTCTGTCTGTCTGTCTGTCTGTCTGTATATATACGAACTAGTCCCTCAGTTTTTAAGATATCCTTTTGAAATTTTGCAAACGTCATTTTCTCTTCAAGAAGCTGCTCATTTGTCGGAACGGCCGATATCGGACCACTATAACATATAGCTGCCATACAAACTGAACGATCGGAATCAAGTTCTTGTATGGAAAACTTTAACATTTGACAATGTATCTTCACCAAATTTGGTACAGATTATTTTCTAAGGCAATAATGTAATCTCCGAAGAAATGGGTCAGATCGGTTAACTATAGCATATAGCTACCATACAAACTGAACGATCGGAATCAAGTTCTTGTATGGAAAACTTTTGCATTTGACAAGATATATTTACGAAATTTGGTATAAATTATTTTCTAAGGCACCAATGTAATCTGTGAAGGGTATATTAGCTTCGGTGCAGCCGAAATTAACTTTTTGGCTTGTTTTGTTTAATTAATTAAAAAATAATGAAGGGTCTACAAAATTTTTTTATTGTATTACAATAATGTACAAAGGTCCTACTATTGATCTAAATAAAAAAACAATGAATTTTCAATAATTACCAGTCGCTATTCAAATAAGAGACAGCCAATGAAGTGAAAGCTATGAAAATGTATTTACAATATATGCATGCACTTTTTGGCTGAGTACTATATTTGCATATTAGATTTTTTTGATACATACATATGTTTTCATGAAGGAATGGCGCTAAATTTAACGATGAAATATATGTACTTATAAGTATATGCATATAAAATATGCAAGTAGTTAATTTTTTTTTAATTGTATTAATTGTATGTAATATATGTTTTAACGGGGAAATTGCGCCAAATGTACATATTTGCAAAATGTGTACAGTATGCAAAATCCATATTCGTACACCACGTGTTTTATAGCAATTTTGCACATAAAAAAATATTGTCAATTAATTATAAAAAAAGTTGTATGCTATTTTAAGTATAAACCTACATATATACATACATAGGTACATTTCATTTTATTAAATAAATCAATTTTTCTAAAAAAAATTTCACATTTTTAAGCATACTTAACATTTTCTATAAAGCAAAGTTCATAAAGTACAAAATAAATTAATGTTACGTAAAAATTAATATTTGGTTGGATAACTTGTTTGTTTTAAAACAAAATGTAAGCGTCATGGCATCGATTCCACCAATTTTTTGGTAAGTTTTGGACATATTTTTTCCCATTCTTTTCGTAAAGCTCATTTAAAGTCCTGAAGATTTCTAATGCTATAATTTTTTAACGAAGTTTTCAAGATAGACCATAAGTTCTCAATAGGGTTTGTATCAAGGCTCTGAGGTGGCGTTTTCAGGTACTTTGGACAGTTATATAATATCCAAAGCCTTGTATCTAATGCCGTATGTTTGGGGTCATTATTGTGCTGGAAGATGAAGCGACTTCCGAAACCAAATTTTTCAGCACTTTGGTGTAGATTTCGTTTTAGAATATCTATGTACTTCTCACAATTTGTGCTGTTAAACTTATACCAAAGTTTGAATTCGAAAGAGCAGAAAGCTTCACCGCACTAATAGTCACATCTTTTCTTATTTCTCGTAGAATAAAAGATTGTTGGCGCCTATTTAAAAAACATTTGTTTTGATTTCTGACCTTTTTATTGATTCTTCCACTTTCTTTATATATTTTAATAATAGATTGAATAATGGAGCAGCTCCGTTTCGTAATTTTTCCGATTTATCGAAGAGATTTGCCATCTTTATATAAATTTGTAACTAAATTTCTTATTTCATTTGTTAATTCACTTGATTTCCGTCCCATTTCTAAAGTTTTTCAGTTTTTTCACACAAAATAAAGCACACTTCAAGAAATAGAGCAAACACAAGCAACTTCTTATCGGGAATTCCCAAATTTCGAAGTAACGGTACATTCCCAGCTTTGTTATTGGGGGATGCCATGCTGTACGAATACGAATTTTGCTTAGAAATTTCGTAATGACTGCCATAAATTAGCAATTACGTTTTAAATTTAAAAAAATTTAGGCATTCAGAGAAATACTTCTAACGTAGAATATACTAACACAAAATTAAGTGAATTTTTCAATTAAATGTAGAAGGAGTGGTGATAATATAGAAAAACCAGTGGTGTACGAATATGGATTTTGCACACTGTATGCGGTTTTTTAATGAGTATTGGGCATATTTGAGTTTTCAAATGTTGGTTTGTACTTAGATTTTTTACTTTGCACATAAGTATATACTTATTTTATATGTATGCAAAATGCAAGTAGTTTGTTTTTTCTGATTGTAGGTAATATATGTTTTAGCGGGGAAATTGCGCCAATAGGAACCGCAAAAGCTAATACAAATGTACATACATATGTATGAGTGCATTAACAATATATGTATGTATGTGTGCAATATGCAAGCAGCTAGATTTTTTCTAATTGTATGTAATATATGTATGTACATACATACTTACATATGTTTTTGCGGGGAAATTGCGCCAAACGAACCACAAATGCTAATACAAATGTACATATGCATTTTATTCGGGTGGTTTTTGGCTGAGTATTAGCACATTAGATTTTTCTGATATACATATGTATGTATATATGTTTTCATGGAGAAATTGCGCCAAATTTAACGATAAAAAGTACAGTAGAATCGCACAAAATTTTGAAATACAGTAGTAACCGATTTGGAGCGTCCATGTACAGCTTTAAAAACAGCTTTTTTGTGAACTTATGTATCTATTTTTTTTCAAACCCAACTGTTTCTTTGGCAAAACAAACAATTGTTACTTATTCCCCGAATTTCTATGAAAAAAATTATTGTCGGAATAGAAAAACATATGTACACCCAACTCTTTTTTACACGGTTTCTTTTTACACGGATTTGAAGTTACAGGGTTGAGAAAAATTTTTTTATGTAAAAAATTTTTAATCCACTACGGCTTCAAAATCATTGTCTTGTAATTATGCTTGTTCTTACCACACTTAGCACCATTGCTGAAATGAAAATACATACATATGTATGTACATACATAGTAGTTATCAAATAGCGACGAATAATAATGTAGCTATGTATGTAAATATTTTTTCCTTATTTCTATTCTAATTTGTCTGTTCTTAGTTCTGGATTAACAGATTTCTTTTGTTTTTTGCTTGCTTTACCAATTTTTTACCTGTATGAATTATGCATTTTAAGTTTTAATGCTCAATAAAATGCCATATGAACATACAATTTGTTTGCATATCTAAAATTTTATAGTTTTCAACAATTTTACACGGTTTCTCGAAGTAAATAAAGTTCTTTATTTCATCTTACACGGTTTTCAGATGACATGGAACGTGTCCCCCATTTTACTATAGGAAACGGATATTTTTTCAAAACGGTTTTTTTTACACGGATTTCTGACCCTGTAAAAAAAGAGTTGGCTGTACTTTTCTTTCATCTTGGTTAACGCGCGATTCTACTGTGCGTACAAATCTGTATGTATTCAATACCCAAGTAGTTTGTTTCTTTCTAATTGTAGGTAATATAGTATACATACATACAAAACATATGTATGTTTTAACGGGGAAATCGCGTCAAAACGAACCACAAAAGCAAATGTATGTATGACTTTATTTACAATATATGCAGGTGGTTTTTAGACGACAAAAGCTAATATATGTACATATAAGTATGTAGATATGTAAATATGTATGTATTAGAGTGATTAAAAAAAAAAACTTTTGTTTTTCGTTTGGTACTTGAAAAAATAGGTTCCTAGACACCTCTAAGAAAGCCTCTCCAAGCATGAGTTCTTAATTGTAACGGGAAGGTCCTCCTACATACAGTTTTCTATTTCTTCTTATTATCAGATATCAAAAATTTATATGTCGCTTCCAACTACTTGAAAAAATATCTTGTTCCTTAGATATTGTAGGAAATTGAATGCTCTACAAAAAAGGTCTCTGATGATATATTTATTGGCTATTCCACCAATTGGCGACATGGTTTTGTACCCGTGGTTCTCCGATTTTGACGAAACCTTAGAATATCATAATATAGACCAAACTGAGAATATCTGTAAACTTTTTAGTTGCTCCATTGTTTTTTGGCGCGCAATTCAAATTGAGATCAAACAAAAAAATGACTATTTCTTTTATTTTTTAACGACCTCAAAATTGAGTGAAAAAAATTTTGCAGTTATCCAATTGATGGAATGGCCCATATAATTCAATTTAGTGTGTTTCACATGTCTTTCACTTTTTTATCGAACAATTTATTTATTTAATTATCAACTGCCATATAATTTTCAATATTTTCTACATAACGGTACACTTTTACTGTAAATAATTTACTTTATTGCAGTTTGAGTATTGTTTTTCGATGTTTTTTGATAACTTGCAATAAGTATTGGAATTGCTTTTCACTCATTGATTATATTCACTAACTAATTTCAATTGGTTAAATTATTCTTTATTTTCAATGTAACTGTCATCAGTAGGCCACGATGCAATATCTTTATCAAGGAAGTCATACGGTAAATCAAAGATTTTAAAGAGATTTAAAAACTTTTTAGCAACAAAGTCACTCAGACTTTTCTGCGTTAATGAATTCAAATCGTTTTTATGAATTATAAATTTTTTAACTTTAGAATCTGTACCGTTACGAGTATTAACAGCTCCAACAATATTTTTATACCCTGAACAGGGTATATTAAGTTTGTCACGAAGTTTGTAACACCCAGAAGGAATCGTCGGAGACCCTATAAAGTATATATATAAATGATCAGTATGTCGAGCTGAGTCGATTTATCCATGTCCGTCTGTCTGTCTGTATATATACGAACTAGTCTCTCAGTTTATCAGATATCGTTTTGAACTTTTGCAAACATCATTTTCTCTTCAAGAAGCTGCTCATTTGTCGGAACGGCGATATCGGACCACTGTAACATATAGCTGCCATACAAACTGAACGATCGGAATCAAGTTCTTGTATGGAAAACTTTCACATTTGACAAGATATATTCACGACATTTGACATATATTATTTTCTGAGGCAACAATGTAATATCCGCAGAAATTGTTCAGATCGGTTAACTTTAGCCTATAGCTGCCATACAAACTGAACGATCGGAATCAAGTTCTTGTGTGGACAACTTTCTCATTTGACAAGATATATTCACGAAATTTGGTATATGTTATTTTCTAAAGCAACAATGTAATCTCCGAAGAAATTGTTCCGATCGGTTAACTATAGCATATAGCTTCCATACAAACTGAACGATCGGAATCAAATTCTTGTATGGACAACTTTCACATTTGACAAGGTATATTCACGAAATTTGGTTTATGTTATTTCCTAAGGCAACAATGTAATCTCCGAAGAAATTGTTCAGATCGGTTAACTATAGCATATAGCTTCCATACAAACTGAACGATCGGAATCAAGTTCTTGTGTGGACAACTTTCACATTTGACAAGATATATTCACGAAATTTGGTATATGTTATTTTCTAAAGCAACAATGTAATCTCCGAAGAAATTGTTCCGATCGGTTAACTATAGCATATAGCTTCCATACAAACTGAACGATCGGAATCAAGTTCTTGTGTGGACAACTTTCACATTTGACAAGATATATTCACGAAATTTGGTATATGTTATTTTCTAAGGCAACAATGTAATCTCCGAAGAAATTGTTCAGATCGGTTAACTATAGCATATAGCTTCCATACAAACTGAACGATCGGAATCAAGTTCTTGTGTGGACAACTTTCACATTTGACAAGATATATTCACGAAATTTGGTATATGTTATTTTCTAAGGCAACAATGTAATCTCCGAAGATATTGTTTAGATCGGTTAACTATAACATATAGCTGCCATACAAACTGAACGATCTGAATCAAGTTCCTGTATGGACAACTTTCACATTTGACAAGATATATTCACGAAATTTGGTATACATATATTATTTTCTAAGGCAACAATGTAATCTCCGAAGAAATTGTTCAGATCGGTTAACTAAAGCATATAGCTTCCATACAAACTGAACGATCGGAATCAAGGTCTTGTGTGGACAACTTTCACATTTGACAAGATATATTCACGAAATTTGGTATATGTTATTTTCTAAGGCAACAATGTAATCTCCGAAGAAATTGTTCAGATCGGTTAACTAAAGCATATAGCTGCCATACAAACTGAACGATCGGAATCAAGGTCTTGTGTGGACAACTTTCACATTTGACAAGATATATTCACGAAATTTGGTATATGTTATTTTCTAAGGCAACAATGTAATCTCCGAAGAAATTGTTCAGATCGGTTAACTATAGCAAAAAGCTGCCATACAAACTGAACGATCGGAATCAAGTTCTTGTGTGGACAACTGTCACATTTGACAAGATATATTTACGAAATTTGGTATATGTTATTTTCTAAGGCAACAATGTAATCTCCGAAGAAATTGTTCAGATCGGTTAACTATAGCATATAGCTTCCATACAAACTGAACGATCGGAATCAAGTTCTTGTGTGGACAACTTTCACATTTGACAAGATATATTCACGAAATTTGGTATATGTTATTTTCTAAGGCAACAATGTAATCTCCGAAGAAATTGTTCAGATCGGTTAACTATAGCATATAGCTGCCATACAAACTGAACGATCGGAATCAAGGTCTTGTGTGGACAACTTTCACATTTGACAAGATATATTCACGAAATTTGGTATATGTTATTTTCTAAGGCAACAATGTAATCTCCGAAGAAATTGTTCAGATCGGTTAACTAAAGCATATAGCTGCCATACAAACTGAACGATCGGAATCAAGTTCTTGTGTGGACAACTTTCACATTTGACAAGATATATTCACGAAATTTGGTATATGTTATTTTCTAAGGCAACAATGTAATCTCCGAAGAAATTGTTCAGATCGGTTAACTATAGCATATAGCTTCCATACAAACTGAACGATCGGAATCAAGTTCTTGTGTGGACAACTTTCACATTTGACAAGATATATTCACGAAATTTGGTATATGTTATTTTCTAAGGCAACAATGTAATCTCCGAAGAAATTGTTCAGATCGGTTAACTATAGCATATAGCTGCCATACAAACTGAACGATCAGAATCAAATGATTGTATGGAAAACTTTCCCATTTGACAAGATATATTCACGAAATTTGGTATGTATTATTTTCTAAAGCAACAATGTAATCTCCGACGAAATTTTTCAGATCGTTTAACTATAGCATATAGCTGCCATACAAACTGAACGATTGGAATCAAATGATTGTATGGAAAACTTTCACATTTGACAAGATATATTCACGAAATTTGGTATATGTTATTTTCTAAGGCAACAATATAATCTCCGAAGAAATTGTTCAGATCGGTTAACTATAGCATATAGCTTCCATACAAACTGAACGATCGGAATCAAGTTCTTGTGTGGACAACTTTCACATTTGACAAGATATATTCACGAAATTTGATATATGTTATTTTCTAAGGCAACAATGTAATCTCTAAAAAACTTGTTTAGAACTGATTACTATAGCATATAGCTTCCATACAAACTGAACACATAGTTACTAACAGAAATGCACCTGTGAAGGGTATTTAGCTGTGTAACGTGTTTTCTTGTTTTTACTTCCAATGGAACGGTATCGTCAAATAATGATAAAATGGCAAATTCGTCACTTAAACAGCATACATAAATGCAAAATCATTTTTTCACAAGTTGATGAAGAAATCAATGGATTGATATTTTTGTACTCGATTTTTTTTTTTTTTTTTTGTTTTTTTTGATCAGTGGAAAGTTGGTCCAAAAATCTATAACTATACAAAAGCTTTTTTATCAAACAAAACTTTTATGGTCAACGTAAACGGTTATAAATCAAATTTAAAGAAATTAGAAAATGGAGTACCACAGGGTTCTCCCCTATCGGTGACGTTATTTCTAATTGCATTTGAAAAAATTAATGCCGTAATGGGAGAAGTTAATAACATATCACACTATTTATACGCGGATGACCTCTACTTTGTTTCGAAGATTAATGATGTAAATACTTACATTTATGATTTGGAAAAGTTGTCTACTTTATTTACAAATTGGTCCTCAACATCCAGTGCTTCTGTTAATTTTGAAAAGTGTAAGCACCTACATATATGCAAAAGCGGAACTGCAATCTTCCAGATCCAGTATTTCAAAATCATATAATAGAAAATGTGCGCTATCTTAAAATCCTTGGAATAACCTTTGATCAAAAACTGACTTGGAAATACCAAATTGAAGACTTATGTCAAGACCTCTCAAAACGTATAAATCTACTCAAAATCATATGCAGCATGAAAAGTGGTGCACATACAAAGTCTCTATTAAATATTATGAAAGCTTTGATATTGGGGAAAATTTACTATGGCCTTATTATATATGGCAAAACATCCAAACGCTGTCTGCAGAAAATCAAAAAATATTACCTTTCACATGGCAGCGCGCATAATTAGTCTCACGTTTCAGAACAACTCCAATTGCAAACATACTTTTGAACTGAAACTCCTACTATTGAAGACTGCATTTTAAATTAACTGGGAATAAAATATATAACTGCATACAAAACTCAGATAACATCCTGTACAAAGACTTTAAGGCTCTAGCTCACTCGAAAAGATACTTAAAAATTAATTCTACAATCTCGGAAATCTTCAAAATGGCTAAGAAGATGGATATAGATTTTTCGAAGCTAAAAACTTACAAAGTTTTCAGTCCTCCCTGGAAATCTGCAGAATCTCTTTTCATCTCCAGTGGTTTTACCAAAAATAGCACGAACCCACTTGCTTTAAGGCAACTACATGCTGAGGAAGTGCAAAAATGGAAGCAAAAGAACTGGCTAATTTGGTACTGTGATGGTTCAAAGAAAGTTGAAAACACTTTTGCTATTACAACAGAATCTAAAGAACTAATCAAAAATGGACTTTTGCCTAGCTACACCACTATATTCACCTCGGAAATTACAGCAATTGAAGAAGCTGCAAAATTAAAAACCTAAAGGCTGTAAACTAATAATATGCACCGATAGTCTCTCATCTATAAACGCTTTAAAATCTGCAAATATTAGTGATATTCTCACACGTAGGGTTAGGGAGACTCTCATACAGAGGCAAAAATATAAAAAATTTTATATACGCCAGCGCATGTAAAACATTACGGGTAATGAAAATGCCGATCAATTAGCAAAAGACGCATGCTCTCATCCTACTTTCTTTATTAAATAACTACACCGAAAAAGATATTGAAAAGGTGCCTCTCGCAAACTTCATCAAAAAACAACGTGTCTCTAATTATGAAAACAAAATTAATGCTCATTATAAAACTATGCACCAGTTATCTCAACAGCATGGCAGTAAATCAAATTTTAAAACAAAACACCAGCAACTTGTTTTGATGAGACTTAAACTCGGCCACACAAAATTAACGCATGGATATTTACTTTCAAAAGATTCACCACCACTTCGCATGAACTGCAATGATACCCTGACCATGCAACATCTAATAAACTGCTACAATGACACGTCGCAAAATGTTGATTTGCATACCGCTATAGCCACACTGGACTACGAAAATATAAGAAAACATCTACCTGCTATATTATTAAAATTAATTTAAAATTGAAATGTTTATATAAGTAAATTAATATGTACAAAATGGGACAAAGGCCTAAGCAGCCAGTTCCTTCTTTTTTTTCTAGTATGTTTGTAAATTGATTTACAAGTCATATTATAATAAATAAATAAAAACTGCAACTCATCATTAGCTGCAGTTGTTGCAGAAGTTGTTGCAGAAGTTGATGAAAACCAAGCTTTTAAATACATTCAGTGTAACTATAAATATACAAACTTGACGAAGACCGTGCAATTCTTTATTAGAAAGTTTAAATTCATTTCTGAATAGAAACATTTTTAAACTGTAAATTGCCTTCGCCATCCACCTAGCATGACCAGGACGTTTGAAAGAATTTTCTTCTTGAGGCATTTCTCCAAGGAAAATTAACGCAATTCCTACAATTCTTTATAGTCATCACGGGGTTGTACTTAGTAACTATCAAAAACAATTAAAAAATTGTCAGAAACAAGAAAATTTTTATTCTTAAAATTGCAGTTAAATCATACATGTAAGGAAGGTGCAATTAAACTAGATATTTCATTTTTTTTATCCGAAATGATATCAGCAACAACAGTATCTTCAATTCCAGATTTATAATTAGTTTTATTTATTACATCCCATGATTTTTTAAATCTTCAGAACATTGGTACGTTGGGCCCAGATGACACAGGCCAATATGGTGACGACATGGTAACCAGATTAACTCTCTTCCCTAAGTCTTTTGAATTGCCTTACATGTACCGTTATGAATTCCTGTATAAAGAAAATAGATAACTATCGTTAAACATAATATTTTAAACAAATTGTATATTATATTTAAAATCCAAATGAGTAAATAATTCTCAATAATTTCAAAAGTGAAATTCAGTGAACAATAAAAATTAATTTAGAACGTTAATAATTAAATATTTTTTAGACTAAATTACACCGGTCAACAAAGAAAAATATTTTTTTGGGGTTTCTGTTCTCATGCTTGAATTCTGATTCTAGACATTTAAAAACACTTAAATGTTGTTTAGTTCTTTAAGTTTGCTTTGGGCTGATCTGCATCGATAAGTATATTTTAATTTATTTCATAAATCAAAGATGGCAGGACTTTGATTAACCCGAAAGTAAACAGTATTATTGTTTGTAAGAGGCACAGTAGTGAATGTTAACCTGTTTATTATAGCTGTAACAACAATATTAGTGTATTACTCAGTTAAAAAATGGCATCAAGTCAGTGTAAAAATAATGTTGATTCATTCTGTTTTACTTGCGGTGAATTTATCAAAGTTAGAAGTAAAAAATTTGCTTTATCAACAAATTTGAAACTTTGCGAAGCCTATGAAGCCTATTTTAACCTAAAAGTCAGTAATCAAAATGAAAATTGGGTACCTCACTTCGCCTGCGTTAATTGTAAAAATACTTTAGAAGGTAAGAAATCAAAATTTATGATTTTTAAAATTATAGAGTGAATTTAAATTACACCCTTGTAATTTAGTTATTTCTAGCTTGGTATCGCGGAGAAAATCGACACATGAAGTTTGCGATGCCAAGGATTTGGAGAGAACCTAGTGATCATGTCCATGACTGTTATTTTTGTATGGTTAACCCAAGTAAGCGTCGATCTGGTGAAAATGCAGAAAAGATTTTTTATCCAGATCTTCCTTCGTCATCATCTCCGATACCTCATGATGAAAATTTGCCTGTGCCGGTACGTTCAAGATCAGATTGCTCTGAAGTTCAGCCGTCACAAAGTTCAACAGGACCCAGTGCACCACTAACCAACACTGATGGTAGTGATTTCATAACAAAGTCGCAAAGTTTTGGGCCATACTTTATTAGCTCAAGTGAATTTAATGATTTTGTGCGAGACCTGAACTTACCCAAAAGTAAAGCCGAAATATTAGGTTCACGACTAAAGCAATGGAACTTACTTGAAGATGATGTCAAAATAACTGATCAAAGAGACCGTCATAAAACTGTTTATGTTTTTTCACAAAAGAAGCCGGTATTTGCTACTGCAACAACGTAAATGATTTATTTAATGAAATTGGAATACCATTCGTAGCATCTGAATGGCGGCTTTTTATCGATAGCTCTTCGAAAAGCTTAAAAGCAGTTTTGCTCCATAACGGAAATGTACTGCCAAGTCTTCCTCTAGCACACTCTGTATTGTTGAAGGAAAGTTATGATAGTGCAAAAATCATACTAGAAAAATTAAAATACACAGAATACCAATGGCCATTAATCAGTGATTTGGTTTTCTTATGGGAATGCAAGGTGGATATACAAAATACCCTTGTCACCTTTGTTTATGGGACAGCAGAGCTGACTCAGTACATCGATAAAATGGCTGATGTTTGATTGTCTGCCGTCCCAGAATTAATTTTTGGAACCCCAAGTAATTGTTCGGTACCAAATGCAGTTCGAATAACTGGTAGCCGTTTCACAGATTTTGATTCAACAAGGTCATTCAGCATTTTTCCGTCCCAATGCACAACGCATTTATCGTGTGTTTTAAAGTTGTCTTTAAGTCCTTTAGCAGTCTTTTCTTTGAAGCATACGAGCTCGTTGAATTGAACAATAACTGAGCGTTGTATCTTCAATTTGAATACCTATCGCTAATAAAACCGGAGCAATAATTAATATCGCATTTCTACTGCTGACATTAGCTCGGTCGAGTCCAAAAATTACTTCAGTTCATCTTTAATAAATTAAACGAAGAAAATGTATAGAATTTATTCATTTTGGTGACAAATTATTAAGAAAGGTCTTCAAAAATTGTTTAGTCAAATGTCATCTAGTCATCTATGAAGAGTTACGCTACTACCTGGCTTTATAATAAATAAATATCTCAGATACTTACTACTTTCATCTATTTCCATCATAGTTGTGGTTAAGTTTGAAACAGGTACATTATTAGAAAGAATCTCTTTATGGGTACCGGATTTTTGATCCAAATACATCTTTCTAATATTATCGTCAAGCACTTTTAAGGATTTTTCGCTCACAATGTCGAATAATTGCTCAAGATCACTCTGAAATTTCTTTTATAAGATAATAACAAAAGATAAAGATCCTTTTTTATACTCTCGCAACAAAGTTGCCAAAGAGAGTATTATAGTTTTGTTCACATAACGGTTGTTTGTAAGTCCTAAAACTAAAAGAGTCAGATATAGGGTTATGTATACCAAAGTGATCAGGGTGACGACTAGAGTCGAAATCCGGATGTCTGTCTGTCCGTCCGTCTGTCCGTCCGTCCGTCCGTGCAAGCTGTAACTTGAGTAAAAATTGAGATATCATGATGAAACTTGGTACACGTATTCCTTGGCTCCATAAGAAAGTTAAGTTCGAAGATGGGCAAAATCGGCCCACTGCCACGCCCACAAAATGGCGGAAACCGAAAACCTATAAAGTGTCATAACTAAGCCATAAATAAAGATATTAAAGTGAAATTTGGCACAAAGGATCGCATTAGGAAGGGGCATATTTGGACGTAATTTTTGTGGAAAAGCGGGCGTGGCCCCGCCCCCTACTAAGTTTTTTGTACGTATCTCGGAAACTACTATAGCTATGTCAACCAAACTCTACAGAGTCGTTTTTTTCAGGCACTTCCATATACAGTTCAAAAATGGAAGAAATCGGATAATAACCACGCCCACCTCCCATACAAAGGTTATGTTGAAAATCACTAAAAGTGCGTTAACGGACTAACAAAAAACGTCAAAACACTTATAGGCATTTCACGGAAAAATGGCGGGAGAAAGCTGCAGCCAGGCTCTTTTAAAAAATTGAAAATGGGCGTGGCCGTCGCCCACTTTTGGACCAAAAACCATATCTCAGGAACTACTTAGACCGATTTCTATTGAAATTCGGAATATAATATTTTCTTAACACCCTCGATGACATGTACCTTACTTGTTTAAATTTAAACTTTGTGTATGGTATTTTATCGAGTTAATATAGTAGTTTTTAAAAATATGTAATTTACTACTCTAAGTACATATTATCATAATACATTTGTAATTTAATTCTACTACGTACGTTAAATAAAAATAAATATTTTATTGTATCACAATATTGATTGTAGTACTTAGTGTAGAAATAATTTCAAAAACTACAGTATTAGGAAATTAGGGAAATATTCTCTGCAATAAAAACATGAAAATACAACAGTGACACTCTTCTCACCAAATACATTATGGAAATCACAACAAGATACTATCATAAATTGCATTATATGACCTGTCTAAACGCCTATGGGACAAATATTGCCTGTTTGTAACGTTATTTCTTCTTATTTTCTGTATGTGCATACATATGTATG
Source organism: Bactrocera tryoni (assembly GCF_016617805.1). NCBI lineage: Eukaryota > Metazoa > Arthropoda > Insecta > Diptera > Tephritidae > Bactrocera > Bactrocera tryoni. The sequence goes on from NW_024396605.1 coordinate 21,516, forward strand.
TTAGCGACGCTGACCGCGGACTACTGTACATATGCTCACCGCTGGCATATGCTCTATTCCCGGAATCCTAATAGTTTTTGTACATGTGCGCACTGAACACGCAGGCATATAATTGCCGCTTCTTGCGGATTTGAGGTAATGTTAAAAATAAAGTCGTGACGATAGGTCATATCAAAATTCAGTTCCTCTTGTTTGATTTAGAATCTTATACTGTAACATAGTCGTGTTCAATAACAAAGTCAATAAAGTGCCCAATTTTGAATATCTTAAATGGTAAGTATCGATATTGGGGATGTTCGAGTCTCAATCACTGCGGCAATATTGCAAAGCATCACGTTCGATGCAAAAATGTGGCAACTTTTGCGGCACGATTCCGATTACTTGGCGGCGAGGTAAAAAACGAATTTTCATATAAATGGGGTATGTGCGGATAGGGTAGCTTCTCCAGAGGAGGAATATTCGAAAATAATGTAAAAATAACTAATATTTTTTGAAATATTCACGTTTAAAAATTCAAAATTTGCACTAAGAAAACATGTTATTTCTCAATGTTTCTCTAAATTTTTCACATTTTTCTCTTGTTATATTTAAATATACACTTTAAAGATTGAAATAAGTTCACATTTCACTTTTATTTTGTAATATTTTACCTATATTTATTAATTTAAAAATCACTTAGAACACTCATCGTTGCAAAGGCTAGATTGTTTACAATTATGAGGAAAACGAGCGTTGCCACATCTCAAACACCAAATTTGTAGGATTCTTAACGATTTTTCGTTGTTTATATACATATGTATATATACATATATACTATACATATATATGTATATGTATAATATGCGATTAATGTTTAATAAAATAAATAAGTATAAATCTATAATAATATTGTAAAATTTATATCATATCGGGGTGACTGAAGTACTTTCGCGTAGTAATCTTTTCTGTAAGCAGTGGCCTTCGGCCGCGCTTTAAAAATGTAACCCTAGTCGAGCCAATACCCGGTGTGACCGAAGTATTTTCGCTTAGAACTCTTTTATGCGTTGGCGGCCTTTGGCCGCGCTTTAAAAAAATAACCCTGGTCGAGCGAATATCCGGGGTCACTGGAAGTACTTTCTGCATTAGTACTCCTTTCATGCGTTAAAAATAAAAAAATATATTGAGATTTCTGTTATAAAGTGGTTATATCTTTTGGTTATCTCTGTATTTAATATTCAAAACAAAGTTTGAGTTTTCATTACAAAATGGTTAAATATTATTATATAATATTCGTATATAATATTACATATTTGTTTATTAAATTAAATAAAGAACATATCCATATGAATGGATAGAGGAATTTTGGGGAAAGGCATTTCAGCGAATTTCCTTTTATTATCACATGGCAGCGCTCCATTCCGTCGTAATTTTAGCACACACATGATGTTCACTACGAGTGTAAAATGTACTTTTAAAATAAAGATTTCTTCGGTAAAAACTGTTAAAAAGTGTAAAATGTGGATTTATTTAAAGTTTATAGTTTAAATTAATTAATTTGAAGTGAAAAATGTGAGTAAAGTGTGTTTAATGCGGTAAAATAGCTTGTTGAAATGCTCGTAAACTAAGCGTTTGCGGTACCTATAACCCTGTATATTTTTAATCAGAGGACTTCCTCTTTCCAACGGTACCTTCAAATCGCGGCGCCAAAGAAATCGGGAATTGTGCCACTTTTGCAAATGTCAAGCGTTCGAGCAACCTCAAATTTTGACATTTCTTGCGCGCAAAAGTGACAAAATCGGCATCAGCGAAATTCATCATGGAAGATATGAGGTAAGCGAAATCGCCTTTATTTTGTTAATTAATTAATTATTATTAATTATGTATACTAATGTATAATATTATACTATTTTTATATTAAATATCAATTCCAGCCCGAAGCTAAGCCACACTCTCACCAAGCTCCTAGTGAGAAGCCGGCTCGAAATGGAGCACGAACTTTCTGCGGGGAAACGTAAAAGTCAGTTTTATGGGCAAAAGTGGTCAACAAAATGAGTGTGGTTAATGCGGATGTTCCAAAATCGAAGGACCTAATGCAAAGAAAGTTTTTGAATTTATTTTGTGACATGTACAAACGTATAAAGAGGCGAAATGAGCAGACTGGGAGAGAGGCAAATAAGCTGGGGAGTTTTTTTGAAGAGTTCGACGATGTGTACGGTAGGCGGCATTCCATTCAACCGCCAGCCAAAACCTTCAAGGCTCCTTAATGGATAGCGCTGAAGTGTGTGAAGGAGTGGAGACGATAATACTGGACTACTCTTCCGAAAAGTCAACTCGTAAACGAACGACGAAAGCGTCCAAAGACTGCCGCCAACGAAGCATTGGAATTTTTAAAGAATGAGGCTCTAAAAGAACAAACACGTCATGGAGAAGTGCTACAATTCGAAAAAGAAAAATTGAATTTTAAAAAAAAAAAAATAAACGTAATGATGAAGCAGGGGAAACTTTAGAAAGTTAACCGAGAAGTAAAAAAAAAAATTGAAAATGTAAAGTTGATCTCTTTATAATTTTTTATTACTGTTGTGACCTGAATGAAATACGAAATATCACATGTACATATATATTTATTTACTAACATTTTATTAAAAAATATATAATTTAAGAAACAAACAACATTTTTAAATTATTTCTTCTGATAATACCTTCTGTTAGTATCATTTATGTTGGTCAGGCGTTTCAGCATCGTTTTCATTATGTGTTTCCAAATCTTCCAATAGATAATTGACTTCAGGATCATTAAAATTGTTCCGCATTATTTAAATTATGCAGAATTACACAAGCTAATACTTCACTTTTGGATACATCTCTCCATATTTTGAATATCAATATGATTTAAAATTTTGAACTTTCCCCTCAAAATCTCAAAAGCTTGTTCTATGAATACCTGAGTTGAACTTCTAAATAATCAATTAAATTGTTTCTCCTCTCAACAGATGTCCATTATCTCCTATAAGGCGAGATCAAATATTTCGTAAGAGGATAAGCTGAGTCAGCTAAAATTATAGCATCTTTGCAAGTTGTATCTCTCCAGACGTAATTCCTTTGTATATCGGACTATTTTTCCATACGTTGGCGTCATGGCAGCTCCTGGGTATCCGATGAAAACATCCAAGAAAACGAAATGTGCTGTCGCATATGCCTCCTAAACATTGCAAATGTTTTCGTGTTTTAAAATAGTTCTAGCTTAACCATCACCATATGTACGTACCTGCATAATAATGGGAATAGTTCCCTTTCGGTCATAGAAGCTAATTGCATCCTTTCTTTCGCGTGTTTATTTTAAAAATGTATCCCATCCGCAACAGCCATAACTACGAAAGGAAATGCATTCGGCCGGCCTCGCTTTGAAACGTCTCCAATACTGTTTGTTGCTGGGAAATTGATGGCCAACATATATCATTTTTAACTTGTAAATTGTATTAATCGTTTTAAGAAAAAATTTTGTGGGCAGTCCCTTTTGGAAAACATCAAACTTCTATCTGATAGTTCACGATAAGTAACTCTAATTATTACTCAGCTTCCACAAGGTAATATGCAAAGCCTGATCCATTGAATATTCCCTCATGTGACGATAACCAAAAAGGTTCCAAGCCGCTCTTTAATTCCTACGAAGTATTTATGTATGTGTTTATTTAGGCGATTATTTAAATCAGAAAACTTACAGCAAATGTTTCACGAGACATCCGAAAAATGCGATAAATATATATCCGGAGGATACTTGAATTCGTTTTGTAAAGAAGTTTTATGATTTTACTATCGCCTTCTTTAAAAATTTCGGTCAGTGCTTACTTTTGCCGTAAAAGCTTTGTTTTCTTGCTTTTATATTTAAGAAGCAACTGCACTCGCATTCCACCATATCCACTGTTAAATTTATTAAAAATTCATTTTGAGACTTTATTAAATTCCACTTCTTACCTGCATCGCCGCGCAAAATATTTGCAAAATATTTGATAGACGCAAAAACATCAGGTTGCAATATTGCCGCAGTTATTTGTTTGCGTTCGAAATGATCCCCATTGTTTCGATTTTACTGTTCATTTTTTTTTATTTGAATATTTGGAGAATGTGATTAGTGAAAGTTTTTTCTGGCATTTTTGGGAGCATAAAAAGCGACAAGTATATTATTATTTTTAGTATTTAATATTGGTATTTTTCTTCTTTATTCAATTGGTAACTTGATTTTATATTCATAATTCCTATCTTGCAGTCATCTCGACAAAAGTCCATCTTGGCCTACTTTGCACCTGCGATAAAAAGAAAACTAGATGAAGATTTTGCGACAATACATCGAGAAGAAAACGAGGTTCCTCGTGCAGTGACGCACAGTCCACCTAAACATGATGAAGGCATTGACAATTCGGGCAGCGAAATACCGCCTTCGTCTAAAAACTTCGTCATTGCGCAAGTTTCTACCATTGCTGTACACATTTCCAATGATGTTGGTAATTTCGTGGGACAAAAAATTTACGATCACGGGAAACAAATTTTGCTTGAAAATCCTTAGACTCCTCCAAAAAATTATACTTTCCCATTTTCCTCGAGAGTTGTTTCTGGCAAAGAAATAAGACACTACGTCTCTTCCAAACACTTGGATTCTCATGCAGAGTGGCTCGTACTATCTGAGGTGGGGAAAGGGCTATTCTGCAAATATTGTCCATGGTTTACGCCTCGAAATCAAGGAGGTTATCGGGGAATTACTCCGCTTGGGTTACTTGTCACGCAGTCGTTGACTGATTTAAAAAAATTGGTTGGTATCAAGAGTGTGTTAGAAATTCATTCTCAAAATATGTACCACAAGAATGCAATGGCAACGGGGAAGGAGTTCGTGAGAGACTATCACAATCCACAAATCCAGGGGTTTGCTGAGATTCAGAATCGATTCTGGTGACACAAGTCTGGAGCATCACCATGGAAGCACATCTTCAAGACCGACCTATACCAGTAAAACGATTCAGAACCAACTAATTGAATGGTGCAGGGCAGAGATACTGGACAAAATTTTGCAACGAGTGGCTCGTGCTGAGTTTTACACGATTGTTTTCGATGAATCTCCAGATCTGTCGGGGAAAAGCTCAGGTAATACATTCATCCTGTCAATTATTACGTAGAAGTAGAATTTCCGTACAAATATAATAATTGATGCCTATTGTCTGAACTATCGGATAATGGTTGTTCCCAAGAAAATAAACAGAAATTTACAGAAGAATAATGTTTCTCGTTACAGGTTAGCGTTGTACTCAGATACGTCGATTTTTCTTCTAGCGAAGCATGCATACGAGAAGACTTTGTATCTTTTTTGGACGCATTCGGTCAACTTTCGAAGAATATTCTCGCGGAGGGCACAGAATCAGAAGAAAGCGAGGATGAAGGTGGATTAATGGCTTACAGGACTGCTGGAAAAAATGACCGAACCGATGAAGAATTGTCTTTAAGTGGATCTGCCATCGGAGGGATTGTTCTAGGAGACATGAAGAAAATGAATCTCCGAATGGAGAAATGCGCTTCGATAGGGACTGATGGATGTGCGGTCATTCTGTCAGATATCGAAGCAGTCAACGAAATTCGGGAAGAAGCAAAAAATGCTGTCATGACTCCGTGTTTCTCGCACAAACTCAACAACAGTACTTCAAAGACAGTGAAAGTACGATTAATCGAAAACGTTGCCAGTGCCATACGAGAAGTCGACAAATTCTTCAAGAACTCATTTCCAAAACGTGTGACTGTATTAGCAAAGATACTTGGTGAAAAAATTGTCCAGTTGTGTGAAACAAGATGGGTAGAGAGGCACGATGCTGTCCTTCAATTTGTTGCGAAGTTACCGTTGATCATCGAAGCTCTGTCAAAAATCAGTGAGTGGAAGAACAGAGAAACAGCAGGCAAAGCAACAATTCTCATATCGGCTTTGTGCAAGTTCGAATTTATCGTCGGGATCTTCTATCTCAGCGACATTCTATCGCTCACCCTTTCGCTCAGCGTAGTTCTTCAAAAGGAAGCAATTGATTTGGTGAAGGCATCAAAAATGATTGGGACGTTGCTTGCCACGTTGGAAAAAAAGAAGGAAAAAGTTGATGAAATATTCCGATTGATTTATTCAGAAGCCAAGAAAATGGCCGAAAAACTCGATGTTGACGAAGCGAAACCGCGAACATGTGGTCGACAAACGAAACGCGAAAATTACGAGGTGAAAACTTGCGAAGATTACTACAGGGTCTCTGTCTACATACCTCTGCTGGATACCATCAAAGAAGATTTGGAAGCTCGTTTTTCACAAGAAGTTTTGCATGGTTACCAATTGAGTGTGTTGCTCCCAGAAAAAGCAAGTCTTCGATGATATAATCGGATGCTTGATAGAAAGATTCGGGAATCTTCTGGATGATGAAAAAAGCGTACAAAAATTGAAATACAAAGGTGAATTAAGCTACTGGCAATGTCACTGGCAGCAGCAAGAAAAAATTGAAGGCAGCGAAATTCCAACTTCTGCACTGGAAACCTTAAGAAAATGTGATGTCGACATATTCCAAACAATCCACACCTATCTCCGAGTATTCTGTACACTTCCCGTAACAAACGCGAGCTCTGAACGTTCTTTCTCTTATCTTCGCCGCATCAAAACATGGCTTAGGAGGACCATGCTTCAAGAAAGACTATTTGGATTAGCGTTGCTTCATATGCATCATGACATCGAAATCACCGCCGAAGAAGTCATCGAAAAATTGGCAAAACTTAGCAGTCATATGAAACGCGCAATGTAAAAGGATTTTTCTATTTGAATTTTTAATAAAATGAGCCACTATGTAATGCATGCATATGGTTGAGTTTTCGATTATAACCACTTTGTTTACCTAAAAATTGGAATTGCTAATTTTTGTTTCGTAATTTGTACTGTATTTTTCGCGCAATAATGAAACCCAAATCGAAGGATAAATTAAATTTGGGAAACCATCTTCTCTATACATTTACGCACCGGAACAGAAACCAAAAAATTTTGTTAATCAAGCCGCGTTACATTGAAAAAATGTAGAAAAATCGTAAATAAATCATTTCCAACACAATATAAATTCAACTTTTCTTTCATCTCAAAACACATAATTTCATGCAGGACAACGCCCGCGGGGTCAACTAGTATATAAATATAAATTTCAAAGCATTTAAAATTATTGAGATTTATAATATAATTATACAAACGAGTATGCAGTTTGCTACACTTTAAACTTAAGTTTCTGATTTGAAATTAGTATTTTATATTAATTGATAACACACTTACTAAACACTTGAATCAAATTTTTGACGAATCTAACTTATGACAAAAAGTGTTGAACTAAAAATGAATTGTGCTTACCTTTGAAACTCCGTCAGGTTTAAATTCAGGAAACGGCTTTCACGTAACAGTAATTTAATGGGCAAATCTTGACAACTAAAGCATTTAGTAGACTTACAAGCTTCGGTCTGGGTCTTCTCATAACCTAAAAGTATAAAGTATTTTTTCGCTATGAAGAAAAAATTATTTTAATAATTCTTTCTTTTGCCACTTAAGTTATTTTTAGGACATATTTTTAAAAATAACTATCATCAGAACTGCGTTATTTATGTAATTAAAATTAAAGTTAAATATATAAATTACAATTATATAATTACTTATACAAGGGAAATATTTCATGTTTCTACATATTTCAATAAAAAATTAAACATACATATAATATGTAATATAATATATAATTTATAATTATATAATTAAGGTGACCAAGTTATTGCAGGGGATCATTGATATCTAAATAAAGGAAAAAGTAACAAATGCATAAAACCACAAAACGAGAGTGAAACAAAAGAAAAAGTGGCGGCAAAAGTGATTTAATGCTTACAAATGTGCATGTGAATACTTGAGAAAATATAAGTGGCCAAACATATACAATGCAAACATAAATATATAGATTGAAACAAAAAAAAATATTTCTACCTAATATGCATGTACCCTAAAGTTTATGATAGCAAAAAGAAAAGAAAAAGAAAATGAAACTTACAGTAGTGAAAAGAACGAAAGGCGAAGTGACAAAATTTCTAAATTGAAGCTAAATTGTGTGCATATACATATGTACGTATATACATAAATATAATCTCGCCTATACAATAACATAACTAAAGAAAATAAAAAGTGTGCACTTAAGTCAGAGTTACGAGTTAAAAAAAAACAGTTTTCTAAAGCTGTTTTGAAGTATACGCAAATTAAAAACCAGTTAGGCCCAAAACCCGCCAAATCATCCGTTCCTGCCAATCCGTTGCTGCGGTAATTACTTCATTGAGATCACTTCCCCTGTTATCGCACCACTGCTGCCATCAACCCGCCGCTACCACAACGCCGCTGCTGCCATCGTCTCTGCTGCTACCATCAAACCGCTGCCGTCGTGAGATGAGCTGCCACTGCATTCTCCTGCAAATGGGACGGCGTAAGCGCCGGCAAACAGACAGAAGAAGAAAGAGGCCGAAATGCGTGAGTACAGAAAGGCTTGATAAGCTGGCCGACAGGGGTTGAGCATTACCATTCTGAAAAAATGTGCCGGCTTACAGAAGGTTTCAAGACCGTAGAACCCACAAAGGTTATCTAGTCACTGATGCCCAGAGCATACTTAAATTATGGAGGGAACACTTCTCCAGCCTGCTGAATGGCAGTGAACGCACAACACCAGGAGAAGGAGAACCCGATTCCTTAATCGATGACGATGGAGCAGACGTTCCATTACCCGACCATGAAGAAGTTCGAATAGCAATTGCCCGCCTGAAGAACAACAAAGCGGCAGGGGCCGACGGATTGCCGGCCGAGCTATTCAAACACGGCGGCGAAGAACTGATAAGGAGCATGCATCAGCTTCTTTGTAAAATATGGTCGGACGAAAGCATGCCCAACGATTGGAATTTAAGTGTGCTATGCCCAATCCATAAAAAGGAGACCCCACAATCTGCGCCAACTACCGTGGGATTAGCCTCCTCAACATCGCATATAAGGTTCTATCGAGCGTATTGTGTGAAAGATTAAAGCCCACCGTCGACAAAAAGATTGGACCTTATCAGTGTGGTTTTAGACCTGGAAAATCAATAACCGACCAGATACTCACCATGCGCCAAATCTTGGAAAAGACCTGTGAAAGAAGATTCGACACACACCACCTCTTCGTCGATTTCAAAGCTGCTGTCGACAGCACGAAAAGGAGCTGCCTTTATGCCGCGATGTCTGAATTTGGTATTCCCGCAAAACTCATACGGCTATGTGAACTGACGTTGACTAACACGAAAAGCTCCGTCAGGATCGGGAAGGACCTCTCCGAGCCGTTCGATACCAAACGAGGTTTCAGACAAGGCGACTTCCTATCGTGCGACTTCTTCAACCTGCTTCTGGAGAAAATAGTTCGAGCCGCAGAACTAAATAGAGAAGGTACCATCTTCTATAAGAGTGCACAGCTGCTGGCGTATGCCGATGATATTGATATCATCGGCCTCAACACCCGCGCCGTTAGTTCTGTTTTCTCCACGCTGGACAAGGAAGCACAGAAAATGGGTCTGGCAGTGAACGAGGGCAAGACGAAATATCTCCTGTCATCAAACAAACAGTCGTCGCATTCGCGACTTGGCTCTCACGTCACTGTTGACAGTCATAACTTTGAAGTCGTAGATAATTTCGTCTATCTTGGAACCAGCGTAAACACCACCAACAATGTCAGCCTAGAAATCCAACGCAGGATAACTCTTGCCAACAGGTGCTACTTCGGACTGAGTAGGCAATTGAGAAGCAAAGTCCTCTCTCGACAAACAAAAACCAAACTCTATAAGTCACTCATAATTCCCGTCCTGCTGTATGGTGCAGAGTCTTGGACGATGCCAACAACGGATGAGTCGACGTTACGAGTTTTCGAGAGAAAAGTTCTGCGAAAGATTTATGGTCTTTTGCGCGTTAGCCACGGCGAATACCGCATTCGATGGAACGATGAGCTGTACGAGATATACGACGACATCGACATAGTTCAGCGAATTAAAAGACAGCGGCTACGCTGGCTAGGTCATGTTGTCCGAATGGACGAAAACACTCCAGCTCTGAAAGTATTCGACGCAGTACCCGCCGGCGTAAGCAGAGGAAGAGGAAGACCTCCACTCCGTTGGAAGGACCAGGTGGAGAAGGACCTGGCTTTGCTTGGAATATCCAACTGGCGTCACCTTGCGAAAAGAAGAAACGACTGGCGCGCTGTTGTTAACTCGGCTATAATCGCGTAACCGGTGTCTGCGCCAATTAAGAAGAAGAAGAAGTGCAAACAAAAAGGCATACAACAAACAAGTAATCTCTTCAGTTTTGCCTCCTTTTCACTTTTAAATTACATTATTCATATTGTATTTACTGTATTTATTATACATACATATAAAAAGATACATATATATATTAGTACATACTCATGTACGTACATATACAATTCAAGGTGAATAAGGGATTTGAATTTTGCGGTGGCCCTTTATTTTGAAATAAAATTGAAAAATTATTAATTGCAAAATTAAATTATCTCTGTTTTTCGCAATTTTTTGTCGATTTTCACCTGGACATTTTGATCAAATTACTTTTTGTGCTATTGCTCATTTTATGCATTTATTGGTTTGGCTTTCTGCATACTTTGGAAATCGATATTTATCTTTTTTTTCGTTTTCGCAATCGATTCCAAATATATTTTCTATACAAAATTTTATTGCTATTGGTTTTATTGTATATTTGGGAATCGACATTCCATTTTTCCTTTCATTACCGATCTTGATATATCTGTTTCCAACCGTTACAGTCTTTTTTCGAAATTTAATTTAAACAAGCAAAAATGAGCAAGCCAAAGCCAACTATCACCAACCTCTCCAAGTAAGGAGCGATCGACTTAAAGTCGTTAAAGCGTCAGCGACGGTGGCGAAAATTGTATTTTGCGAATAAAGATTTGGCCTTTTTGAAAAACTATGTCGTTAGATCCACTGGAATGTTCAAGGGATTATATTGTAAATTCACATATGAAAGCTAATGAAATAATCTAACATTAAAGAGATTGATGAAGACGACAGGGTCTGAGGGAAAGTTAGAGGACATAATTTTGAAACGAAATCAATAATTAAAATGTTTTAGCCAAAATAGAACGTCAATTGCCGAACATCTTTTGTAGCTTCTCACACCTCGTTATTCCCTAAAATGAATTTTCCGAACAAGGGAGAATATTCCGAATTCAAAAATTTTAATGAGTTTGTTCGAGCTTGTTCATAACGATCCAAATATCCCAGATATTGAAAAAATTCTAACCATTTGTTAATTATCTGTCTGAGAGGCTTTGGGAAACAGTTAAAACGTTTCAGAAGTCGGATGAAAATTATCCGGAAGGCGTTAAATGCTTAAAAAATTTATGATAATAAATGTCCGATATTTTTTCAATGGCTAATGTCTTTTGAGTACACAACCCCAGCCTTCTGCGCCTTTCCCAAGTGTTCACGATTGACGAAGTGTCAGCAGGATCTGTTGCTATCGCTGGGTGATGAAAACAATTAACGAACGCAATAATCATACATATTGTGTAATGACAAGGTTGACCTCTACACCTGATCCAAATGGGAAAGCATAAATAGAAACCGTGGCATTGTTTTCATTACAAGCCGAAGGTAAACCAAATAATGGGAATTTTGCCAGTCGAAAGACTTCGAGCACTACGGCCCTTCTATATGTATGGACGTGGTTCGATATACAACGTTAAAACATGGTCGACCACCCGTAAAAACATTATATTGTAGTTTTCGTTTGCTTTACTTCAAAAGCAGTACATTTAGAACAGCTCGGACCTATCTTCTAATTCATTTATTTCGCCCCGTGCTGTTCATTGACGCCGAGTAACCTGACGGCGACAGCGCGACAACGCCATCGAATTTCATCGGCGCCGATCGCAAGCTGCGCGAATTGAAAGAGGCGTTTCTGGCAATGGTCCAGAACTGAAGAGATTCCGCAGCAGACGAAGGGTGCAGCTTCACTTTATAACACATTTCCTGGCGGATTGGCGGGAAGCCGCGGTGAAGTCCGCCAAACACCACATCGTTCGGGTGTCCGGCAAAGCGCGCTACCACAGCAGAGGAGTTAGCAACAGTGTTGGCCGAAGTGATATCCTCAACTTTCGCCCCAGCACCTCTGGAGATCCCAACGACGGCGAGGCGTTAAACCAGCACATCTATTAATAGATGCTCTGCGGCATTACCCCAGAGAAGGTGCCAGTGGACCCAGTTCGTTGTTGCGAGATGGCAACTTGTTTGCTGTCTCAAGCAACAGTTCTGGCGACAGTGGTCCAAAGTAGCACCCTGATTGACCTTCAGGAGCGCAACAAGTGGCTGCACCCCAAACGCAAATATGCAGCTCCAACGACCCTCGTTCTCGTCCACGAGGACAACGTGTGCCGCCATAGCAGTGGGTTTCTAGCGCGCGTCGTCGTGCAACCGTCGCACATTGTGATCTCGCTGGACTCGGTAGTAGGCGGACAAAGTCAATGTAAACAATCAAATAATTGACAGTACTCTGATTATAACAACTCTTTATATGTCACAATTTTTTTAAGCAAGAAATGCGCAAAATATTCCTAATACAGTTAACTAAAACAAAGTTTAATCGAAGTGATACGGTACATTTATCATTTTTATATTTTCAATTTAAATAATATATGGCAATATAAATAGTGATTTAACAAGGTTTGGAGAGGAAAAACACCAATTGTTGATGAAATGGAATTTAATTCTAGAAGGTATGTATGTATTATTTTATGCAGTTTAGTACTTAGTTAGGCGATATCACTTCATGCGTTGGGTTTTGAGAAACTCATATAAAAATGTTTGTGTTCTTTTCTCATTTTTCAAGTTTTACTGTATGCAACTTTTTTATCCCACATACATATATCCAAAGCTAATTCTTTTGAATATTGTATAATGGCAACGACTTTAAGCTAAACAATGACTTTTTGATCGAGTACCACATCTTTCCCATTATTTTTAATTATTTTTTTCGAGGATCGAGTTTGCTCCTATTTCAAAAATGGAGTTATTCGAAGAATGGCGTAAATGTAAAATAGAGCGAAAATTCTGGTTAGTGGATTTAATGTTTTGACAAAATTTAGCGCTACAGATTTAACGCCTGATACACAGAAGGTTATAAAGCTTAAAAATTCTCGAGTGTTTCTTCAAAATTTTTCCAAAAATGGACTGGAAGCAAATATGATGATTAAACGTTTTTTATACAAAAATCGCAAGCTGGGATTTAGAAAGGATCAGATTTGTTCACCTATAATAAATGAAAGCATCCCTGTCCTACCCTCATCAACCCTCGAAGCAATCGATCTCTGGGCGTAGACCAAAAAAATTTCTGAAAGGAGTCGTCTTTAAAACGAGAAAAACAGAAAGGGTTGAAGACTTACTAGAATCATGTGAAGTGCCATCGAGTTGACTACCGTAGCCAACTGAAGTAAGCCAATCGCTTGGTGGGTAATTGAAACATGGCTGCGATTAGAAAAAGTTTGAAATCCACAGAAAAAAGAAGTCCTGGTAATACTTCACATGCGAAGGTAAGTAGCAATTTGACAAGGATGAGGCATGTAAGCTTAGCCATGTAGATTCCTAAGTGCACAAGTTATCCATTGAAGGGAGGGACATAAAGTTTTTCCATCCTATATTAGTTTACGTAATGATACTTAAAATGTGTATTTACCCTGCAGATGAGGCATATCTTAGTAATATGAAACGCCCGCCGAAATTAAACTTCAAGCCATTTTGAATAAAACCGCTACACGTTTAATTGAAGCGCAAATTGAAGTTTTTAAAGAAAATATATCTTCTAATTCGTCATTCACACTAATCAGCAAATGGGGATGTGACAGAAGCTTCAGCCATAGCACTTATAAACAGAAATTTGAGAACTGCGATGCTACTGATGAGTATATGTTTGTTTTTGCTATTGTTCCATTGAGATTGAGTGACGATGTCAGCCAAAATATTTATGGCAAAAACACGCATGCCTTCGTCCACACTTTTATTATCGCCCAATTTAGCTGATTTTTTTCAAAGGAAACAGCCGATTTTATTTGCATATCATCAAACTAACAAGGTTTTGGAAGAAGCATCTCAACTTCTTCCAACACTATGTGATAATCGCGGTTCTCAAATTTCGGTAAAACATAATCTTTTACTTACAATGGCAGACGGAAAAGTATGTAATGCTTTGACTGGTACACTTTCTTCACAAAAATGTTACATCTGTGGTGCTACTCCCAAACTGATGAATGGCGAATTAAAAGACGTAGTGGTTAAAAAAGAACATTACAGTTTCGGTTTGTCTACTTTGCACGCCTGGATTCGTTCCTTTGAATGCATGTTACACATTTGTTATCGTTTGGACATAAAAAAGTGGCAAGCTAAGAGCGATATAGAAAAGGCTAGTGTAAAACAGCGTTCGGAAGAAGTAAGGCAAAAGTTTAAAAACCAGATGGGACTTGTAGTAGACACACCGAAACCTGGATATGGGAACTTTAATGATGAGAATACGGTTCATTATGAATCCGGAACTGAGTGGGGAGATTACCGGATTGGATATTAATCTAATTAACAATTTTAGCATTTTATTGAGAACGCTATCCTCCGGCTACGATATTAATTATAATAAATTCGAAAATCTTTGTTCCAAAACCAGAACCCTTTATCTTAATTTATATTCGTGGTACTATATGCCAGTCACCGTGCACAAAATCATGGTACATAGTACGGAGGTAATTAGAAATTGTATCTTTCCAATCGGGCAACTCGGAGGAATCTCAAGGCCAGTAACAAGGACTGCGTTTTGAAATTTAAAAATAATTAAATATATTTTTTACACAATTTTTTGTTTTCTATTCGTAAATCTAAAAAATATATACTAATTTTTCAATGAAACTTAAAATCATTAATCAACACGACCAAAACAATCAAATTTCATACTAAATATTTTTGTCCCCCTAGCTTTTTGTTAAACGATACACTGTGCGTCGAAGGTCAAGACGGCAAGGTGCGAGTCGCAGAAGTAGCAACCAAGACGGGCACGATTAAGCGCCCCATCCACAAACTGGCTGTCCTTCCACTGGATATTAAAGGAATCTGAGTCCTGTCAAGGTGGCCGGTGTTGCGTCAAGCGACATATATATATGTATATTTAAACCTGAAATTAAAATTAAGAAAAATGAATTATAAAAATTATAAAATATTGAATTATTTAAATTATTGTATACTTATACCATGTTCAGACCGACCACTTAATCACATCGATTTCGGCTGTTGAAAGGATTATCCCACTAATCCTAAAAATTTATCAAGATTTCGCCATATTAAAATGACAGTTCCAAATCTTCATTTGAAATGATTTGAAACTGATCCACGCTAAATCTCTGTGCGACTCTGATTTTTGCGCAATCTACTTGTCAGCACTCGGAAATCTGTTACATTATCACAGCTGATTTGACAATACAAAGGGAAAAAATGTAAACAAACAAATTTTTTTTTTTTTAAAAGCAATGAATCTAATTTCATCTGAAAATCGACTTAACAAATGAAAAAATGCATCTATTATTTCTATTATGTGGAAAATATTAAAAGCCATATTTTTATTTCAAAATACTATGTGACAATCTTTTCTTTTGATAAATATTAAGCGATGTGAATTCTTGAATGACAATAACAGCTGTTTTTTGATTTTTCTAACGGCAGTGAGAACACTGTTGGGTTATGAAATGCTTTAATATAATCCTAATCTTTTAAATTTTCGGTCTGAACATGGTATTACCTTAATTATGCATTCAGACTACTAATCTACTAATTTGTCTTAATACTTACCATATAATCTATTACAATATTGAACGAAAAGTTGAAGATAATTTTATATTTTTAACCCCTTTTTTATACATATGAACATTACCACTAGTTTTCGCCGTTAGTTTAAGATTTAGGCTGAGTAACTATTAAAATGAAATTAAATAAAGAAGCTATTTATTATCGCAATTTATTTTCGAGACAAATTCAATTTCCCAAGTTTATATTTTCGCTTCTCCTTGAGAATTTTCAAATTCAATTCTCCCCTCCAAGAATCGTCTCTGGATCCGCCACTGTCTTAATCCATGCCATTTTGTTTGTGATCAAGGTTCTAGCTTTCTTAATTTAGCTAGGGTCTTATGGGTTTGCGAAGAGCGCCCATACTTCAACGTAAATGGCAAAGAGGTGTTATTTTTTAATGATTGTCCCCACCTTTTACAAATTCGGGTATTTTGTCTAGAATATTATAAAAATAAAATACATTTTAAATCCCGTTGGATAAGTTTGTCCGATATAGTGCACTTTCATAATCAACACTCGCAAAATCACATTCGCTGTGCACCGAAACTTTCAGATGCTCATATTGCGCCAAATAGTTTTAAAAAAAATTGGTGTCAAACTTGCTAGTCAAGTGTTCTGTGACACAGTCGCTTCCGGAATGTTATCAATTTATAGTTCCGGTCATTTGACTTGCCCCTCCAATAGTTATTGTAATACGGCGGAATATGTTTTATTTATTTATAAATTATTTGATATAAGTATTTAATAGTAGTAATTTCGAAGCTATTTTGCCCAACAAAAAAGTTTTGTCCTGCAACACCCGAACAGTTGCAAACTTTTGAAGATGATTAGTGTTAACGATGACACCGTGGCTGACATCACTTCATCTTTCAACTATCTTAAGGGTGGGATCCTTAATTTAAATAGTTTAAAACGATTGTGGCGATTCTTGTCACGCTCAGGTTTTCAACATGTACAGACGAGACGGTTATGTCAGGACAACCTCGAAAATTATTTTGGACAAATGAGAAGGGGCGGTGGTAGATGTGTAAGGATAACACCTTATATGTTCTGTAATTTGTTTAAAAAATCATGGGCGTTGCGTTACGTCAACTTGGTAACCAACGGAAACTGCGAACCGACAGCTCCCAATGAAAGCTTTTCTCCTAACATTTCGAATGAAATAATAGAAAGTGTTTGTAATGACCGTTTAATGCAGGACTTATCGTGGCAAGAGTTCCAAGGACTTCCACGACTTGAACATTCGTTCAATGGGCTAGGATTAGACAGCAACTTCGAGGTAGATGATGTAGATGATTTTAGCATATTTTAGTGGCCATTTTTATTTAAAAATATTTAGGCTACACACTTGCTCTCAACCCTTTCCTTATTTAGGAGATGAGTTTTCAGTCGAATATCTCTTTACGCAAGAAAGGCAAATTGACAGGTGCAATTTAATTAAGCCGCCTCAGGGATTTTAAGATTACTTAAAAGATATTGAAATAATTTTTGTTAAAGAATTTGATTGCACTTGTCAAAGGATAGGCGTAGGACAGTTATTATTCGATAAGATGAAGCATGTCAGGCCTTATAAATGTTGTAGTAAAAGCGACAGTAATGCAAATCTAGCATTATATATTAGGACTCGTATATTTTTCGCCCTTAAATTTTACAATAAGAACTTAAGTACACCTCACTTTAAAACAAAAATATTATGTGTTTCACATATGTACATAGGATTTTTAGAAAAAAAAATTAGCTTCAAAATTGGCACATAAATATTATATTTTCGAGACACTTTTAAATCCTAATTTTTCTTCGGCTTCTTGCTTCGTCTTTTTAATTATCTTTTGTTATTTAAAACTGGTTTCTGGGAAACTTTGGCATTGTGTATACATATGTATATACATATGTAAGTATATGTAAATATTATTTTAAGTTATATCAATTAAGTATATACTATATATATATTGAATACATACATATATCTTAAATTTGTGATATTTTTATATGAATTGTTTTGTTTTTGTGTTCATTTATTATTTTAAACTGTTACATTAGTTATAAGAAATGTATCTACGTACATATTAGTATTAGCATATTGTGATATTTTTATACTCCAGCAACAAAGTTGCTAAGGAGAGTATTATAGTTTTGTTCACATAACGGTTGTTTGTAAGTCCTAAACCTAAAAGAGTCAGATATAGGGTTATATATACCAAAGTGATCAGGGTGACGAGTAGAGTTGAAATCCGGATGTCTGTCTGTCCGTCCGTCCGTCCGTGCAAGCTGTAACTTGAGTAAAAATTGAGATATCATGATGAAACCTGGTACACGTATTTCTTGGCTCCATAAGAAGGTTAAGTTCGAAGACGGGCAAAATCGGCCCACTGCCACGCCCACAAAATGGCGAAAACCGAAAACCTATAAAGTGTCATAACTAAACCATAAATAAAGATATTAAAGTGAAATTTAGCACAAAGGGTCGCATTAGGGAGGGGCATATTCGGAAGCAATTTTTTTGGAAAAGTGGGCGTGGCCACGCCCCCTACTAAGTTTTTTGTACATATCCCGGAAACTACTATAGCTATGTCAACCAAACTCTATAGAGTCGTTTCCTTCAGGCATTTTCCATATACAGTTCAAATATGGAAGAAATCGGATAACAACTAACGCCCACCTCCCATACAGGAGGTTATGTTGAAAATAACTAAAAGTGCGTTAACCGACTAACAAAAAACGTAAGAAAGACTAAATTTCACGCGGAAAATGGCAGAAGGAAGCTGCACCCAGGCCTTTTTTTTTAAATTGAAAATGGGCGTGGCGTCGCCCACTTATGGACCAAAAACCATATCTCAGGAACTACTCGACCGATTTCAATGAAATTCGGTATATAATATTTTCTTAACACCCTGATGACATGTACGAAATATGGGTGAAATCGGTTAACAAAAACGCCTTCTTCCAATATAACGCTATTTTGAATTCCATCTGATGCCGTCTTTGTATAATATATACATTAGAAAATGAAAATACAATTCAACACTCAAAGTACACAAATTAATCTAATCTAATTAATTTTACAGCAAAATAAAAAAAATATATAAATTATTATCACTGTATCATGCGAGAGTAAAAAGTTTTCGGTAACACCCGAACTTAGCCCTTCCTTACTTGTTTATGAATTGTTTTGGTTTCTGATGTTTATATATGTACTTATATTCTTTTAATTTGTTAACTATGTATTTATTTTTAATATGTACATAAGTAAGTAATTATATATATTTGTTTATGTTGTACATGGGTGATATAGACCTACTGGGGAACCGAGAACCCAAAAATAATATCAGTAACGCGCTACTTACATACTTCAGTGGTAGTGTGGAAATTGCAAAATGCCCAAAGGTTATTTATAAAATGCCAAATCTAATATTTTTCAGCAGTGGCATCTTTGGCAAATGTTATACAAAATGCGGTTTTTGACAGCTATCTCTCGAATCAAAGAGTCTCGTATCATATTATCCATGCTGTCAAAGTCCCGTGCTGACTGCATGATCATCGGCCATCTAAAGGCCTTACTATAATATGAATAAAAGTTGCCATAGTGTGTCGTACACATGTGCGTTCGATCGGTATGTGTGCGATTGCGGTTTACTCGTGTATGAGCTTGTGCCCATACCGATCCATGTTCGCGAAAATGTTTGATTTTTTATGATCGGTGTGCACACATGTGTGCCGTGTATGGCGCTGTGTGCACACAAAATCTCATTTCTCTCGCGTCGCCGAACAATGATGATCGCGGACGAAAAATGGCAAGTGTTAAGAGGAAGCCTGCTTTAGAGGCTTCAAAAAATCGATTTTTTTGGGAGGGAAAGAAATAACTGATTCATGCGAAATTTCTAGGCTTTATAGTTATAAATTTGAACATCTTTCATAAATTTTTTGGATACGAAATCTTTAGTATTCTGCCTTTGGGAAGCAATTGCCCGATGCATCTCACATGTGCATTTTTCGTCCAGCGGGAAGATGCAGGTCGCAATTTCTCACTATTTACCTTCTAGCTTCGATAATATTTCGAATTCCAATCTCTAGCTTTGGGGACATATTCTTAGATAATTTTTAAATAGATTTAAGCAAAAAAAAATTCAATTTTGAATTTTAAGCGTCTAAAGCAGGCTCCCCCTTAATAAAGATTTCGTATCAGAATTTATTGATCTTATAAAAAATGAAGTGTCAATTTGGCAAACGAAAAGTGGTAATATTAAACTAAAATTTGAAGGAATAAAAGTTGGAATAACGAAATACAAAGATATAGATAAAAGTGCCACATTAGAAATAAATTCAAAAAAATGTTCCGCTTGCCTGTCGCGCATGTTCACTATGCGAAGAACAAACTCAAAATGGATTTGTATGTCGTGTATAGCTATAGTAATACCAAAAATGATCTTCAGTAATACTGCAGCGACTTATATCAATTATAGCGTCATTGAACTTACCAAACTGGTTTGGTAGCCCCAGGTTCACCGCAACCATACACTAACATATGATGTGCCGTATTCATTGTTGCATTTGGTTCGTAGCCAACTGAAATAAATCAAAACAAAACATTATTATAAGGATATTATGTATACAACAACTTAGAACTTATATATGTAAGTAAATAGAAATTTATTAAAAGCTAATTTTGAAACTTGTTCACAATGAAATAAACATGAACATAAAATGGACAATATCAATACACATCTATCTTTCCATAAGAACGCTATAAAAGCTTTTTTTTTTAATAAACCAACAATGGTTTGGGATATCAATGAAATTCTTTATTCCTGTGAATGTCATTATGTAGGAAACTCGATTTCTTTTGCATGGCCATCACGGGCACACTTGCAGAAATCCAGACGCTGAACCCAATTTTCGACGATTTTCAATCATATATCGGCCTATACTGCTGCAATTTCACGTTCGATATTCGTACGAAGTTGATCAATAGTCGCTGGATAGTTGGCATAGACCATAGACTTGACGTAGCCTCACATGAAATAGTGCAACGGTATGAAATCGCACGACTTAGGCGATCAATTCACTGGGCCTTTTCGTGAGATTACACGTGCACCAAACTTGGTTTTCAATAAATCGATTTTGACATTCGCTGTGTGGCTTGTGGCGCCGTCCTGTTGGAACCACATATTGTCCAAGTCCATATTCACAGAAACGTGCCGGTCTTGACCTTCACAGAAGAAGTACGGCTCAATGAACCATAATTTTTTCGGGATGCAATGGTGACTCATGAAAAACGTGGATTGCTGCCTGACCAATAAGGCATATTGACGAGCTTCAGTTCTTGCACCAATTTGATTTCGTAAGAATGTAAGCCACCAATATTCTCGGCACTTCGGGGAATTCTTTGTCTCACTGACACGAGAACATTTTGTGCTGTGCCTGTGGATTAAAACTTTTCCACTAGAGGCTCAACTGTTTATCTGACAGGACGATTATGACGACCTTAATTGAACGTAGCGCTCTTCAAATTGATGCCACTGACTCCGAATTGCGATAGTAAATTTTAATAATTTTGACTCGTTGTTGGATGGTATATATTTCCAATATGAAATGGCAAGCTTTACTGACGAGAAATGTCCAAAGAGCGGGAAAAATTAAGGCGCCGTTTGCTGTCCCTATTGGTCTACTTTTGTAGTGTCTTTATTGAAAAACCTGTTATAATCCAAACACGGTAAGTCCTTTATAAATAATATATGATAAACTAATAAAGATAGAGATAGAGTGATATACTGGTCGAACAAACCATATTAGACTGGATATATGTAAAAAAGTACTAAAGATAAATTGTTTATTTATGGATGGATATAAAAATTCCCTTTAATTAAAAAAAATTATTATTAAATACTGCATTAAAATGAATGAATGGGAGATAACAAAAAAACAGAATAAATAGATAGAATTGTAAATGGAGAAAAAAAAACTTGTTCGAATTGCAAAACAATCCTGGTTAAGCATTCTATAGAAAGTTTTTTACAATCATATATCTTCTATGTCAAATACGTATATATGCAGTACAGTAAATAAAAATAACGGTTATGCTGTAAAATATTAAATAAAAATCGTTATTCCAACATGTTTCATCATTAGAAATGTTTTATTATAAATAAACAAGTAAGGAAGGGCTAACTTCGGGTGTCACCGAACATTTTATACTCTCGCATGATAAAGTGATAATCGAGATTTAATTATCCGTCATTTACATATTTTTTTATTTTGCTGTAAAATTAATTGGATTAGATCAATTTGTGTACTTTGTATTTTCATTTCCTAATGTAGTATATATTATACAGAGAAGGCATCAGATGAAATTCAAAATAGCGTTATATTGGAAGAAGGTGTGGTTGTCAACTGATTTCACCCATATTTCGTACATGTCATCAGGGTGTTAAGAAAATAATATATACCGAATTTCATTGGTGGAGTAGCTCCTGAGATATGGTTTTTGGTCCATAAGTGGGCGACGCCACGCCCATTTTCAATTTTAAAAAAGCCTGGGTGCAGCTTCCTTCTGCCATTTCTTCCGTAAAATTTAGTGTTTCTGACGTTTTTTGTTAGTCGGTTAACGCACTTTTAGTGACTTTCAACATAACCTTTGTATGGGAGGTGGGCGAAGTTATTATCCGATTTTTTCCATTTTTGAACTGTATATGGAAGTGCCTGAAGGAAACGACTCTATAGAGTTTGGTTGACATAGCTATAGTAGTTTCCGAGATATGTACAAACAACTTAGTAGGGGCGGGGCTACGCCCACTTTTCCAAAAAAATTACGTCCAAATATGCCCCTCCCTAATGCGATACTTTGTGCCAAATTTCACTTTAATATCTTTATTTATGGCTTAGTTATGACACTTTATAGGTTTTCGGTTTTCGTCATTTTGTGGGTGTGGAAGTGGGCCGATTTTGCCCATCTTCGAACTTAACCTTCTTATGGAGCCAAGAAATACGTGTACCATGTTTCATCATGATATCTCAATTTTTACTCAAGTTACAGCTTGCACGGACGAACGGACGGACAGACAGACATCCGGATTTCAACTCTACTCGCCACCCTGATCACTTTAGTATATATAAACCTATATCTGACTCTTTTAGTTTTAGGACTTACAAACAACCGTTATGTGAACAAAACTATAATACTCTCCTTAGCAACTTTGTCGCGAGAGTATAAAAAACACCGTTATAGACTTCGATAAAAAATTATAAATTTGAAATAATAATAAAATTGATTAATTATTTTTAAATAATGTGAACTGAATATTGCTGGAAACAAAAAAAGTGCATTCCTAAATAATTGTGTGGCGTGTGGCAACATAGGCTTTGATAAAACGTTCTCCAAATAGTATTTTGCGTTAAGGGATCGTCTCAGTGTAAAATTCACGAAAAATCTTTTTTTTTTTTGTTGTATTATGGGATAGTATACACTGTAATAAATATTCTCTCAAATTTTGAAATCGAAATTCAAATTATTACGGTCGCTACAGCGTTTCTTGTAGAAAGGGAACACAGTGGGGAACATAGTGACTCCAATCTTTAAACGCGTTTTTCTCAGAATGGTGTTTTTCAAAACGGTTTCCACTCTCAAAGGAAGAGTTTTGAAGATATCTAGTTCCAATTTGGAGAAAACAAATAGTGACTTCAAAGCATTGCACCTTTAAAATCCCCCTGATAGTGAATATCGCCACCTAAAATGCAAAATAACATAACGAACATTTTCGGAAATTTATAGGCGAATGAATAAACACATTATATATGGTATAAAATGATATTGAAAAATAATTAAAATTTTAGTTAAAACTAGGTTATATCTGATAGTAGAATCTTAAAATGTTGGGCTTAAGTACTTATACATACATATGTATGTAAATTGAGGTAGTGAGTCGTAATCAATAAGATACTCAATTTCGAATTTTTTGATCATACTTGTTTTTCATTTCAAGTGACGATATGTGGATTCTGTAAAGATGGAAGCTTTATGCCGAAAAAAGCGGTCAATATGTGAGCTAGATTATTTGAAATCGTAGAGAATATTTTCTGGATAATAATGTACTTTTATATAAAAATGGTTAACGGTAAATAATTCTCTTATCCCCCATACGAGGGCTGCTATATGTATATATTCTGGCCTAGGCAACACTAAGTGTTGCCAGGTGCAATCTGACATTTCCATTGGAAAGTTTGACATTTTTTAGCATAACATCACTTAGAACGTTTTGTCATTTAATCGTGAATTGTTTTATTTACAGGGAATTAAAAAATTCATCTCGGCCAAAAAATGAAATTAACTCGTGAACATTTTCGTGCGATCATTTTTCATAACTTTCGACGTGGATTATCACAACAAGAGTGCATCGATGAACTAAAATCTTTATATGGCTATGAAGCACCATCCATAGCACTGTGAAAAACTGGTACAACGAATTTAATCGTGGCCGACGCTCGCTCAAAGACGAATTCCGTGAAGGTCGTCCAAAAACAGCCGTTGTGCCAGAAAACATCGATGCCGTACGTGAACTGATAATGCAAGACCGTCAAGTAACACACCTTCAGATAGAGGCATGCCTATGCATTTCTCCCACCAGCATACATTCGATATTGTATGAACACCTGGCCGTAAAAAATGTTTGTTCTCGTTGGATCCTGAACAATTTGACAATCGCTCAAAAAAGGCTCGTGTGGATTGGTGTAAGGAAATGCTGAAAAAATACGATCGCGGTGCTTCAAAAGACGTATGTATATAAGATCGTCACAGGTGACGAATCATGGATCTATGCGTCTGAGCCCGAAACAAAACAGCAATCGACAAAAAAAAAATAAATAAAATAAAAAAAAAATACCCCTTTTCGTTGATAAATATGCTTATTTACATTATTAGGCCAGAAATACCAAAAATATATATAGCAACCTACCGAATAATTTCAACTGGAATCTCCAAACTTTGTTTAAAAATGGGGTAAAACCGTTAAATATTAAATGGGACAAATCATCTAATCGGCTTATAGTCTTCTTTACTTGTGTAGACAGCGCTTCCGCTAGTTTCTTCTTTTCGGTACCAAGTGCAGCCAGGTTCTTCCCCACCTAATCTCTCCAACGGAATGGAGGTCTTCCTCTGCTTTCACCGCCGGGCACTGAATCGAAAACATTCATTCTCTCCCATTCATACAAGGTCTGTCGCAAAAGAAGCAGAACTTTTTAACTTTTTAAATATAACTGTTTCTGGTGGCGCCACCTCTTGGTGGGTATATGAAACAAAAAGCTTGATCTCTTGTTGACATTTCGTAATAATTTTAAGACAATTGGATAACTTCAATCGATGTTATCGATCAAATAGTGGCAGCAGCTTTTGATCATCGGTCGTAAAATGCATTTTGAACAAAGAGCAAAATATAAAATTTTGTTTTTAAACTTGGGAAAACGTTTACTGAAACATTTCAAATGATGAAAAAGTTTATGGTGATCAGTGCCTATCCCGTAGTAATGTGCATGAGTGGTTTAAGCGATTCGAAGAAGGTCGTGAGACCTCTGTGACGATCAGAAGTCAGTCGTCTTCGTGAAGTCAAAATAAAGACAATGCTGCTTTGTTTTTACGATTCCGAGGGTATTGTACACCGAGAGTTCGTCCCACCTGGCCAAACGATTAATGCTGTGTTTTACCTTGGTGTTATGAATTCGTCGTGCATTCGTCGTGCTCGACCACAATACCGTGAGGCAGGGTCCTGGTGCCTGTTGCACGATAATGCGCCGTGTCATCGGTCGACGCTTGTCACTGATTTTTTGACAAGAAACTCCATATTAACCATTAATCACTCACCCTACTCACCTCATCTGGCACCCTGTGATTTTTACCTATTTGGAAAACTTCATTTGCCCATGAAAGGACACTGGTTTCAGGACATTTCAGCTATCCAAAAGGTGACGACCGATATTCTCAAGAGCATTCCGAAAAATGACCTTAAACACTCATTTGAAATGCTAATTGACCGGGCTAAACGCTGTATCGAAGCAAAGGAAAATTACTTTGAATAAACTTTTGAAAACTATGAATTTTTTGTTGTTTTTTAAACAGTCCTGTTTCTTTTGCGACAGACCCTCCTCAAAGTCGCCGTATATCTCGTACTGCTCATCGTTCCATAAGTCTTCTGCAAAACCTTTCCACCATACTCCACACTCCGCACCATAAAGCAGGGCGGGAATAACAAGGACTTATAGAATTTGCTCTTTGTGCGTCGAGAGAGGACTTTACTTTTCTTATGTATATGTATTTCCCGTAATATTTGGTTTCCGGAAAAATTATCAGTTTACAACTTATAAATATTTGGTAATATATTGATTACAAAATAAAATAAATTATTATACTTGTATGTAAGCTAGATTATGTAACGTACCTATAAAATAGCTGGTAGTATAGTCGACTTTTACTGGCGTACATAGATAAAGTTCGGGCTGAAAATACATTAAAAAAATGCGTTTGTATTAAAACAAATAAAGGTGATGGTAAGGTATAACAAAACTTATAATCCACTTTTTATTTTATTTCGCTGCAACGCTACAAAGAGGTGCTGCTGTCCGAGATAGACGCCCTTATGTTGGAAAATAAGCAACTTGATCAGACGATCTGCAGCGAAGCACTCAGTCGCTTCGCAAGCGTTCTGTAGGACTTGCCGTTCCACGTAAATTGTCAATATTCCCGTTTATAACTTATTAATCGTTGATAGTCCGTGTTTTGATAATGTTATAGCCTGACCGACATTGAAAACATTTTGAAAACACACTTGTGGGTTGTGGAATCTAAGTCGTTCGGACCGACAATGTGTATTTTCGATGAGTTTTCACTGACAACTATCAATAAGGGGACTCTCTTGCTCTTGCAAGTTTGCACGATGACACAAAATGCAAAAATCCTATACGGAAATATGCAAGGCCAAGAGAGCAGTTTTCTGCGTGTGTTTGTTGTTGTGCCGTTGCTACTCAAGAGGAAAATTCTGCAATTTCTGCACCGTGCAAGGTTTTGCAAGAGCAAAAGCATCCCCCTAATATGAGAATATCAAGTCGACAGCTGTTTTTGTAAATTGGAATGTAAAACAAATATCAAGTGACAATTTAGGGCCGGCAAAATGTGTCTTCAAAAAACATCGATTAAACTAGAGCAGGCACCGTTTATAATGAGTGGAATGTAAGTTTTCAAGTAGTTTTCAGCGAAAACTGTGTTTTCCTTTGACCGATTTTACATGGACGAAAACACAAGTTTTCGTGCGAAAACCAGTTTTTCCCACGAAAACATGTTGTCGTTGCCGGTCCGAACATAGTATTGCGGCACTCCGCATCTTGATCCACGTTATTGAAAATGTCTTCCAATACTTGCTTAATAGTGATAAAACCACATAAAAGTGCCTTTGTAGCATCAACGTTTCGTTGCTTATAGCTGAACCGTTGGTTTTCATAGTCAAAATAACGGATTTTCTTTGGGCTTTTATTCTGCATACAAGTTGTTCACACATTGCGATCGAGAAACGAGATTTCTCGTTTTTAAAAAAAATTGGACATCGGGAAACGAAAAAATTTCATTTGTGCACTCTGCTGGTAATTTTTAAGCATTTATTTTAGTTCTATTATTTACCATAATGGATATGGATGATATATTTGTATATTGGAAGTACAGATAACGAATTAGAAAACGATTCAGATAGTGATATTGTCCCAATTAAAAAAAAAGTTTAAACATATTATTTTATCTGACAGTAGTTCTGAATCAGAAGAAGATGACTGTATAGACAAATAATAGTACATATATACAAATAATAACCGCAGCTTTAATTCACACACCGAAATAGTTTGATTTCATTAAAAATACCCAGACTTATAAACAAGTTTGAGTAAAAATCGCCCGATGGCAATGTGATAAAATGAACATTGACGCGGAGAAATTAGTGTTTTTGATCGAGGCAAGGAGCCTAATATATA